>NC_056729.1:844636575-844666575 GCF_019279795.1 Protopterus annectens
TACACAGGAAAATGTTTTGTTCATAGGTGATACTATAGATATGCATGCAGACTCCACCCTCACCAGAATGGATGAGAACAGGATGACTGTAAACTTCTTCTAAGTTGACAGGAAACATGACTTTGCAATAGTCCTGTAATCCCTTAATTAAGACAAATATGATGACAAACTAGTGGTGGCTCAAGTGGGAGTGAATGACATAAGATACACTACCCACAAAAGCATGCAGGTATTCACATCTGAATATTGCTGGCACCTACAAAGCCTGCATAGCAAAGTCAATACCCATCTACTGTAAATATAAGTGTAAATTCTGGAATTAAGCACTATGGTGGAGATTCTATACTAATAAACCGTATAACAAAAAAAAAGGAAAATAATGCAGAGCTGTGACCTGCCTTATAACCACATAGGAGCACTGTTAGAGAAGGTAAAACCAAGTACAAGCTTAAGGTTACTGGATATACCAAAGGAAACTAAAACCTTTCTTTAGTTATGTCAGAAAAGTAAAGAAAAATGACCAACAATGCAATCAGCTCATCTTTAATAATACCACACATTCCGATCTTAATGATACAGCTAGTGCATTAGCAGACAAATTTAGTGCTAATATTACCTAATATACCCATGTTGTTTCCCCCACTATTCCTAAAAATATAATTTTCCCTGCAGTCACCTTGGAATAAGTCATAGAATTCATGCCAAATGCACAAAATAATATTTCCATCGGGCCAGGCAATGTTCCAATCTGCACTGTTGTCAGTGCCAAACATGCTATTTCCAAGCCTCTACTTAAACTGCTATAACTCATGATGTGTAGAGAACAGACACAGGCTTGTTTTTGGCATTTTCCACAAGACCTGTGTTTTTGAAATATTAGACAAGCATCTAATGAATTGCAACTTGGCTGTATAGCAGAGCCCAAATTGAGAAAGATTGCACTGAAAATTGTAACTAGCACTGTACTATAGAAGATCAGTGCTAGGTCATCTCCTGTTTTGCATGAATTTTATTTATTTACAGACAGGTAATCTGGGCACTCATATCCACTCATCCTAAACAGCAGCCTTATGGACTAAAAAATTCACATATTTGGTATAAGAAAAACGGTCTCAAGCTAAAACGTGCAGCTTACTAACATTTAGCAAAAAATAAATAAATAAGTAAAGTAAATAAATAAATTGCATATGATATAAATGGTGCTTCTCTTCAGAAAGATACAGTTGTAAGAGAGGTAGGTACTTATTTAGACAATGCTTCCTCATTTCATGATCATAATTTCACCATAGTGGGGAATTCCTACTATCTGAAATTTTACTTTTCCTGGGAATATCATTAACCTTAAAAGAAGACATCTTACCATTGTACTCTTCACTTACCAGGCCCATCATTGAATACAAAGTCTGTTATTGTATGTGCAAATTTTTATTTATTTATTTATTTAACATTTGTTTACTGGAAAGTCCGACTTGGAACAAAGCCAATTTTCAGCAGTGGCCCAGGCAGAACCGCTCCAAATGGATATCTTTGTAATTCAAGCAAAATGCTCAGCTAGAAAGATCTCAAAAATTTCTAACCCAGAAAATAAAGTTATTTAAATCCTTCAGCCACCCCAGTGGTTTAACATGACACTCTTTATACTCAGAACCCTACCAGTATCTCCATGATGATAATGACCTGTATCCTCCTTTTTGAAACATGAGACAGTCTTGTATGACCTCTTATTTCTTTATATAACCAGGAGCTCTACAAACACCTGCTCTAGAGACCTAAATCTGCAACAGACAAGTAAGCAAGACTCACTGGAGGGATAGGCTACTAACTCAATGTACTCCCAGCCAATGGAATAAGTTATCACCCAGCAAATTGAAGATATAACAAGTCAAACAAAGCACTGTATTAGCTACCTTTTAGGCTGGTTTTGACAACTGGATGTGCCAACAAAATATTACAACAGGGTTGTCATTTACATTCCTGCTCAATCTGTGAGTTGAGCATTACTAAGGGCTTGTAAAAGGTGGCAAGAACTTTAAAATGTGTCTACTTAAAGGTGTATTAACCTAGGCATCTTATGGTCCATGTGTTTGCTTGACTAGTATTGCTACTATGTTCCTAAATTACAAAGTTACTTCAAAATCTAGAATGTAGTAGTGGGTAACTAAAGAAATATGTGGTATGGAAACAAAAGGTGGTTAATTACAACAATAATCGAAGTCATAGAGAAATATGAAAGAAAGGAGACATTGATTGCACAAAAATCACCTGATAAAGGACAAACAGATGGTAAACTACGCAAAAGTCATATAGCAAGCAAATAATCCAAGTTATAGAGAAATATGTAAGAAAGGAGACATGGATTGCACAAAAATCATCTGATAAAGGACAAACAGATGGTAAACTATGCAAAAAGTCATATAGCAAGCAAAAAGTTAAACAAATGTATATTTCATATTAACAGTATTAGATCATTGTACTCTAGTAATGAATCCAGATATTTATCCTGGACAGACTGAGGGAGAAGTCTTTTGGTTTATATCAGCACCTGTTCATTTTTGCATTAATAATTACAAAAATATATCACACAAAAGCCATTAAAAGGTATTAGCTTAAACATTCGTAATAAGCAGCAAATGGTGTTTCTCTTTCCAAGGCAATTACTTATGTCCATACAGCTAAAGAGCTTTACAGTTAAAACTTTCCAGAACACTCACTTATGTCTGGTATAGCTAGAGAGGTATCACATGATGTTCACATACACATTTATGCAAGTGATCATAATTTTCACATTTAAGTAAATATCTCAACCACCAGACAGCATGGGCAGAATTGTATAACCTCCTACAAAGAAGAGCAACTGGTAGAAATATGCTACTGAGAGCAAATTAATTATCTGAATAATTACTGATAAAATATAAGTTGTTTGCAAAACTTTACAAAAATTAACATTTATCATTTTATTTTGACTTATAAAACCAGTTCAGGACTTTAATTCTAGTGAATCTTAACATTCTAAAGATGGGTTTCATGCTTGCTTATTTATGTATGTATTTATTTATTTATTTTTAGACTTTGATATCAATAGCTGCATATTCAGATATATGATAAGTATTAGTTATTAATGGTCATGTGTCTTTAAACAAGATACTGCTTCTGTGATTGATGTATCATTTGACATTCATTCTGAGTGACTCTGAAGTAAGGCTTCATTGTGTAACATCTTTGCCTATCACCTCTTATTCATGTTGACAATGTATTACATTATAGATGTCTGTATATTACATGTTGTCAGAATTAAACATATTTGACTGAAGCAGCTGCATATTTTGAAAAATACACCATAAATACTGCCTCAGTTCTTATATTCTCTTATTTTTAAATTATTATTTAAATTATTATTTAAAATTATTTTAAAGCAGCTTTATTTCTTAAATAAAACATCAGATTTTTACTTCTTTTCCAAATTATGTGTTTCACTGAACTCATCAGTCTTTAAGCTTCATCTGTTCTATGTCTAGTTTAAAATTATTTAAAAGGTCATTTAGGTTTTATGGAATCTTGTCAGAAAAGTGGAACTGTCAAATTTAAATATCTGTGTCAGTGGCTCAATGGGTAAGCACACTTGGCTTTAGTGCCAGCATATCAGAAGGGTATGTGTTGTTTTCCTACTCCAAGTGACTGGATTCATATTCGGTTATGAATATTGCAGTGTAACATGAGGGGATACTGCACTCATGAGCATAGGAACTTTCAGATGAGATATTAAACCTAGGTCTCATCCACCTGAGCTGTTGGCAACACAGGAGGATATAAAAGATCTTTTGACACTGATCAAAAGAGCCGGAGCATTTCCCCTGTGTCAGGTCAAAATTTCCCCTTGTCAGGAAAGCTATCACCTTAGGTTTTCTTTGAAAAAAGGTTTCAAGCCCAGTGTTACTAGAGCATTCAATAAGATAGAATTAATACAAAATAAATGCATTTTAGCTGTATCTTACTGGAATTGAACTTTCTAAAAATCCAGTAAACATACAGCTTGCAATTCTTGTTCTTGTCAAAGATAAGGAATTAAGATATTTAAAACATTTTATCTTAAGCAGCAAGAAGCAAACATTCTGACTTGACAAAAAAAGTTTCAGATGTTACTGGTGAAAGAGAAATTTGCCATATTTAAAAAATTATATTTCATCAGAAGTCAAGAGTTTCAGGAGTCCATCAAATAAACAGTTGTTATAAATGATAATAAATGAGTTGAGATACAGAACACAAGACTACAAATTGGGTGTCTTGCATGGTTGAATAGTTAGAGGAAAAATGTTGCATGCAATGAAAAGTAATCAGGTCAGAGGCAAACCATTAATAGAGACTGAATGTGATAAAGCACTTGGCATGAATTAATAACATTTTTAAATATACATATTAAAAGCATTGCTAATGATGTGTAAGTGGTCAAAATAAAGAGTGTGAGAAAAAAATAAGATAAAATGAGTCACAGAATAGCTTCAGATAATAACAATGACTAAAAATCCTGGCAGTAAGGTATTATAGATGGTGCTTGCTATTAATCAAGCAGTCAAGAAACATATCCGTGGTGTGAGCAATATGGTCACAGGTATGAGAAAGTATGTTATGAAACAATTAATAATCCCTGTAGGCTTTGCAATGGTGATAACCATTTTGCAAAATTCTGCCAAAATACAATACTCCAGTTCAGAAAGGTTACCAGGAGGTGTAAATGAAGTTTATACCTCCTAGTAACCATTTATGATTCAGAGACAGCCCTACCAAAGATATGCAGCACTACTGTGGGCTATCCTTTTGGTCATGCTGAATGTGAATCAGGCATTCCAGTGGATAGGCATATGCTAATTAGACATGTGCTCCCCCAAAATTGCATGTGGTAAGGCATTGACACAGCTAGAGAGACTTGCTTGGCTGTACTCATGTTAATGAATATGGCCAAAATATGTGTTTACCCATCAAGGTAGAGGTAAGTGCTGTGGATGGATAGTATTGGATATGTGTGTGTGTGCATGCGTGTGCGTGCATGTGTGTGTGTGTGTGTGTGTGTGTGTGTGTGTGTGTGTGTGTGTGTGTGTGTGTGTGTGTGTGTGTGTGTGTGTGTGTTTGTGCGGGAGAAGGATTTGCAAAAATTATCATTTAATGGTTTTACAGTTCTCACGGATTCCTGCCTTAGAGCCAGAAGGAGATGTACTCTTATACTATGGAATAATTCTTATACACTACCTAAAATTTTAAACACCTTTTCAGATAAAGATGGAATGTTAAGCTTAGTAGGGCTAGAAGTTAATAAGAAATGCTTCACACTGGTAAACTCATATTGGATTCCTGGTCTAGGAACTAAATATGTGAAGAAATACTTGGATCTCATTACTTTACATGCAAAGGGAGAAATTATTCTGGCGGGAGATTTCAATGGCTTATTATCAGATGAAGACACCTCTAAAAATAGTAAGGTTAAAATAATGACACAAGCTAAAAAGGTAAACAGTTTTATAGCCTCAATGAATTTTAGAGACATACATAATTTAAGAGTTCAAAATTCCCTTCAGTACATGCATTATTCTTTCCGATTTGGCACACAAACTAATATTGATAAGATTTTTGTGTCTAACACTCTTTATTCTAAAATACGTGCTGTTGCAATACAGTCATGTCCACTCTCTGACTACAATGCCTTTTTGTTGAGCTTAACTGTGAAAAAAGATGATATGATAATTTTTCAAAGAATCCCAGTCTATGTTACTAAGTTAAAAGGTTTTAAGGAGTGGTTATTAAAAGAACTAAATGCATTTATGGAAAACAACAATAATGGTGAAGTAACAGATATCATACTCTGGGATGCATTAAAAGTTCACATCTTTAGTGGAGTTAAAGCTTGGTATTTTCAAAGGAGAAAGGAACTGGACAAGAAACTTTCTGATTTACAAGCCAAAATAGATAAACTTGAAACTAAATTTAAAATCAAATGATAAAGCAGTACTTACTGAAATTTCTAAGCTAAACCACAAATATTTAGAAATATTGAATCATAAGGTTGCTATAAGCTTAGAAAAGGTTAAACTACAGTCCTATTCGGTAAACCCCAGACATTTACATAAACTAGCTATCAGATCCAAACAAATTAATAAACAAAATCACATTAATGAAATTAAAAACAAGAATAATAACACAGTAAAAAGAACAACTGATTTAGGAGGTATATTAGAAGCCTTTAGAAATCATTATCGGTCAATCAATGACATGCAATCACCACTAGATTCAGACGATGCAATAGATACATTTCTACAAAAAATATCAAGACTAAGCTATCAAAACAACAAAATAGTACCCTAAATAAACACATAACCTTAGCAGAAGTTAAAAAACAAGTTAAAAATCTGAAGGATAATAAAGCCCCAGGGTTAGATGGGATAATCCCAGAAATATATAAAATTCTTCCAGAGCACACAATAAAATTATTATTAAACACATTCTCCATAGTTAAACAAGACTTAATTTTCCCTCCCTTGTGGAAGTACTCAATCATTTTCCCCCATTCTGAATCAAGGTAAGGGCCCCCAACTATGTGCATCCTATAGACCCATATCATTGTTAAATATTGATTATAACATTTTCATGCCTATCCTGGCCAAAAGACTAAAGAATATATTACCCAATCTAATATACTTTGATCAAACTGGCTTTATCTTACATAGAAAAGTACACAACAATATTATTAAGCTACTGTCTCTAATAGACATTGCAAACAAAACCAAGAAACAACTATTATTAGTCTGGATATTGATAAGGCATTTGATTCCCTTAGTTGGTCATACTTACAAAAAATCTTTAAAGAATTTAACTTTACTTCAGATTTCACTAAATTGATATTAAATATTTACAGTGATTCTACAGCATTTGTTAAGATTGGTTCATGTCTATTATCCCCAGTAAAAATTCATAAGGGAAGTAGACAAGGTTGCCCTCTATCCCCATTATTTTTCGCTTTATCAGTGGAACCTTTTGCTTCATTTATTAGAAATAACCCAGATATCAAAGGATTTCAAGTTAATGAGGGATACTGTCCAAAAGTTCAGCTTTTTGCTGACGATATTCTACTAAC
Organism: Protopterus annectens; assembly: GCF_019279795.1. Taxonomy (NCBI): domain Eukaryota; kingdom Metazoa; phylum Chordata; order Ceratodontiformes; family Protopteridae; genus Protopterus; species Protopterus annectens. The sequence continues at coordinate 844,643,696 of NC_056729.1, forward strand.
ATCCAGTGACATAGAAGGCTCTTTACAACATATCATGAACGCCATAACTCTATTTGGAAAAATCTCAGGGCTCAATTTTAACCAAAATAAAACCAAAAACACTTTTAATCAATAAGAAAATAAATAGCAATTTGCAAAAATACAATACATTCAACTGGGAAAATGATAAGATAGATTATCTAGGAGTAAGTATTAAAAATAAATGGAATGAGACTATTAAATTTACCTTCACTAAACTGGCTATAATCAGTGACTTGACTAAAAAGTGGAACAAAATGTTTTTCACCATGGAAGACAGACTTACATTAATAAAAATGATTATTTTGCCCAAGATTTTATTGTACATCCAATCATTGATTTTACCTCCTCCTAAGAAATTCCTTAAAAAAATAGATTGCCTATTATTAACTTTTCTATGGTTACCAAAGAAACCATGAATAGCCTATAAATGGCATGTTAGAGTCTTGGACAGTAATGGGATTGGCTTTCCCAACATAGAATTATATTCCAAATCTGTTATTATTAACAAAATACTACACTGGATTTCATCCATATACACCATTAGCTGGAAACAACTACATGAAATACATATAACTTCCTCTGAGAACTCAGAAACCCAGTTTAAGGAAACCTTTGGAATTAACAAAATATTTTGGATACTTCGTGAATATTGCTTATATAATAACAAATTTAGCCACTTCTCACATGGTACAAACCAAATATTTTATATTTTCAAAAATATAATCGACAACAGTTATAGTCTAAAGAACACCTTTTTCATTACATTTCCCATAGCTTATACACCAGATTGCCTATACACCTTCAATATCAATAAGATGCGGAATCTTAAAGAGAATAATCTAAAGTTTTGGCACCAGTTTATAGACAATAAGAACATCCAACCAATGAACTTTCTCTTAGCTAGATATAATGTATGTCAAGATAATTGGTTCTGTATTCAATCTTTAAGACAGTTTGTTGAAAATAAAGTTAGTGTCAATAAATCTGGAAACTGATATTATACCAAGACTGATACAGCTATTCATATGGTGCAGTTGGATGAACATTGAACATAAATTAAGCATATCACCTGTATATAAAATCCTACGAGAAGACTTGATTACTTTTGACCAAGCTTTTTGGAAATACTCAATAAAGATTAATGGTGAACCTTTATCTAAAGATAATAAGAAACAGTTATTAAATTCAATAAAAAACACTTCATCATGTTTATATTAAAGACTATATACCCGGAGATTTATTTATAGAAGCTTTTGCACTCCACATAGAATTGAACTTATAACCAAGAGCAATGAAAGCAAATGCTGGAGGTGTGGTGATATTCTTGAAGCCAACTGGGTTCATATGTTCATCAAATGTAGAACTCTCATACAATACTGGAGTGATTTTAGACATTTCACAAAAGCCCTGTGGTCTGACAACTGTCATATTACTAGCTCTTTGATATTATTCAATGTCCCTACCCCAAGTGTAATTCCTAGACATCAGTTACCCGTTCTTTGGTTAATTCTAGCTGTTGCTCAAAAAAATAATTACATTGAACTGGAAAAATAAACAAGATCTTATGTTTACTGAGTTTATTTCAATAGCAAAATCTGTATGTAAAAAAGAAATGCAAACTATTTATCAGAGATCATCAAATGTAACACTTAAAAGACTAGCTTGCCAAAAATTGGAGAGATTGTTAGATAAATATTGATTAACTTTCTTGGATAAAACAAATGTTTATCATGGATGTTTGTATATAGTGTAAATAGTTATGTTTTATATTGTTTATTTTTAATACTTTATGTCCATGTTTATTAACAAAATTTAATAAAAATGTTTTTGGAAAAAAAAAGATTTCATTAATATCTAGTTTGGTCTAATTTATTGATCAATGTTTTGTGCATGACACTATTGAAGGCTGAAGATTGGTGTATATAAATTACATTATAGCACACATTCTAACATATAGCTGTTATTATATTATTGTAAAACATCATGGGCCGGATTCACAAAACCTCCGTGTAAGACTTAATATGTCTTACTCAGAGGCTGCAGTTGAACGGTATGACGTCAGCATGCCATGCATATGCATGAGGGCATGCTGAATCAGACCCTAGGCTAACACGGTCCGTGTAGGAAAGTAGTAGGCATGTCCGAATGCTGAGTACTGCAAAGGGACATGCCCCCAGAAGAGTCAGAGGCCTGAAAGTAAACACCCACGAGTGAGTCCTTAGAAATGTCAAGGAATACAACACCACATATTCCCACAGACTAAACCCTACTGAAAAATGTGTAAAACGTAAAAATAGCAGTTTCATTTTTTTTTTTATAATTTCAAAAATGTTTGCCCGCATCTGCGCTCGTTTGCGCAGGTATGCCCTTCGCTCAGCCACAGTTAGCAGATATTGAAAAGCATATAAGATCTACATATGCAAATTAAGCTAAGTAGCAATAGTGTAGCGGTAGAGACGTTGGCCAAAGAGGAGGTAGTCACGGTTCGAGCCCCCACAACACCATTCACAATTTTTATTTAAATAAGTATGAAACAATCTCCTGATATATATACATATATATATATATATATATATATATATATATATAAAACTATAATTTAAGTAAAATGTAATGAAATGGGCCATGTATTTGTGAAGAAATCTGACAGAATAATTTATAAAAAAAGGATTATAATTGCCCATAGCTGAGCAGCGCTTTAACAAGCTGCATATGAGTGCCCGTAGGTGAGCAGTGCTTTAACAAGCTGCATATGAGTGCCCATAGGTGAGCAGCACTTTAACAAGCTGCATATGAGTGCCCGTAGCTCAGCAGCACTTCACCCAGTGTAATATGAGTGCTCATAGCTAAATAACGCGTTACCCAGCATAAGCCATTTGCGCGTAGCTGCTCAGCGAGCCAACCAGCTTACCGGCAGGCAACATTGGGCAAGCTGTATCAAAGCCGCCTTTACACAGACACACCTCCTAGCCTGTCTAGACAGTAGTAAAATAAAAAAAGCATTGCCAAGGGTCGAACCCGGGACACTGTGCACCATAGTCAAAGTACTGAACCACTAAGCCATGACAGTTGTACTGAGAAATACAGTATTAGCATATATATAGGAATGAATGAAAATAGAACCATGACAAAGCAGGTTTGCTTTAAGCTGATAAATATCCAAAATGGCCAATCAGAGATAAGTGTGGGAAAACCGGCATATATAAGCCCCATAGGCGGGAATACACACCATAACTGATTGTGGTACCCATTTGCAGTCAGGATGGCAGGTGCAGGAGAGGGAAATCACTTTAGAGCACAAAGGTGGGGACTTGAGGAGTCAAAATATATGGTTTGGCTCCTAGTCCATGATCATGAAGCACAACTCATGCAGGGCCAGGTTCAATGGGGAGCGTACAAGACAGAGGCGTGGAACTGATTGGCGCATGATCTCACCAGTGCCACAGGCATTCTGAGGACTGGTGAACAGGTCCGTCACCACCATGTGGACCTGAAGCAACGTAGGGAGGACCAACTGAACCGTTGGATCCAGGAGGCCCACCAAATGCCCAGTGCCCCACTACTAAGTATCCATGTAATTACGTATGTAAGAAATGCTATCCTAGCATATAGTATGGAGAGGTATGTTCCAATATTCCTTAATTTATATTACAGCTGCAGGTGTCCGTTCCGTGAATCGGTGAGCCTATGCTGATAGGCTGCTGAGGTTGCACCACCAGGCAGGTTAGTAATTATTTAGCTGGTATTGTTATAGAATATAAGTGAGACAGATTGTAAAAGTGTTCATTGTTGTAACCCAGTAATAAAGGTGAAATAAGCCTAGAATAAAGATTCTGCTAGTATTGTATTATTAGATAAGTGATGCAGCCTGGAAAAGAGTGTATTGCAATCCAGTAATAAAGATTAAAATAAAAATGGAATGTATATTAATGTAGCAGTAACATCCCCATCACCAACATTCCTAAGGTTACATACAGGAAACTGTACTAATACTTGTAGGGGATATATATCTGCATCTACTAGGAATGTACAGTATATGTATAGGTAGTGTAAGTTGTTAATGTAATATTTCTCCACCCTACCCTATTTTCACAAATTATGCCATTCCACACCAAACTGGGTATGTGTATTCACAATTAATTCCCATGGACATTTGTCCTGTTGGTTCATACATATCTGCATGTACGTTGATGCATGTTCCCTGTTCACATATCCAAACCTGACAGCCTGTTGCCACCAATCAACCCTGCATGCTGTTGGAATGTGCACTGCTGTTCTAAATATGCATGTGTTATGCTTGCTGCTTAATGTTTGGGATTCATGGGTGTTTGGTTAATGGGAATACTGATGCATGCTGTTACAACTAATTTTGAATGGTGTTGTTTGTTATTAACCCAAAATGCCATAAAATACTGCTAAACATAAGACAACAAGGAAGGCGGGTTCCAGCAGACCCACCTCTCCCACCTCAGCTGGCGAGTGCACCTGGCACCAGTGCCCAGGCCGGGACCTCCACCTCCGGTGGCCCTGTGCCACCTTTGGGTGGAAGCGCTGCAGGGGATGGGGCTCGTCCCCCCTCTGCAAGCGTGGCCAGAGGAGAGCCTCCACTCACCCTCTATAGGGTCCGGTCTGTGGTGCGTAGTGAGATCAGATGTTCTGTGACTGATCCCCCACGTCAGCTCGAGATGAGAGTGGCGCAACTCACGGGTGTGCCTGCCCATCCTATCCAGCCCCTGTGCATATGATGAAACTGTGCCACCTCCTGCCATCTGTAACATTGATGCAGGAACAGGGTAGCATGGTGCTGATGCCAGGGTGATTACATAGCACTGCAGTAATATTACCATGTTGTTAACAGTACAGTGTAATGATATTGTTGTGGGTATATTCGAGCATGCATGATGCATTACCTATGTTTGTCATTGCAGTTTTGTATACACCAGTGTTAATTCCCAAAGTGTACTGGCTGCACATGTGCCACATGGCTGTTGTGTGTACCTGTGCCTGCATGTGTTGGGATGTGGACAGTACATGTGTGATGTTTGCAGCACTGAGTTGCAGGTGTACATTTGTGAACATGGTTAGCATGGAGCATGACATGGTTTGACAGTATGCTGTGGGTGATACGGTTTCCAAATGTCAATGGTCTGCATTCTGGTAGTATACACATCTTACATAGCCTGACATTCAGTGGTCATGACATGGTGTCTCCTCAACTGATACACAGATGTAGGAACCTGCAGTCAGTGATATCCCTGCAATACTACACTATATTCTTACTGAGCCACACACATCCCTAGGAACAATACTCTTTGGCATATAGCAGTCTCACATACATGCCAACACACTATGGATATGTCCATCCATGACTGCAAATAGATACAGTGGCCTACAATGCATTCTACACATGACACACCTAACCACCACAAGGGTATCATACGGACAGATATCTGCTTTCCAAGCCATGCTGTATTGCTGTAACGCAACTGTAGCATTGGCATCGGCATGTAGTTAACAGTATTCCAACAGTACCATGTAGGTGGTAGCACCCATCATGTAGAACGGGTAATGGTGTGTACATGTGGACAAGTGTTATCTTGTCTTTCCTGTGATATTCACATTTCCAAAGGTATTCTGCAGTCCCTCAGTATATCACCTAAGCAAGAAGGTGTCTGTATGCATATTAGCAACAGTTGCCATACATCTACACTGGGTGCCCATCACTCACAGACTTTGCTGTGTTTTAACATGTCTGACATATACTCCAGACATGAACCCTCACCCACATTAATCTATCAAAGCTTTCATGGGTGTGTGTCACATAGTTGGCCTAGGACACAGATCATTGCAGTAGCCTGCATTGTCACCAACATACATGTATGGCCTAAGGTCTGGTAAGCTGCGGCACATGCTGGCAAAGGTAACAACTGTATTCATATGGCGCAGGCTTCACACTTAGGAACTATTAAAGGTCACAGGTACATATCTGTATGTGGCACACACATACCTGAAGTGTGCATTGAAATTACTTTTATAATATTATGTCATGCAATAAGAAAAGCAAAACACACAACACATTGACAAACTGTGTGACAAAGGCACACATGGCATTTGTAGGATTCAAACCCCTACCTAACTATGTTATGATACTTGAGAGAAATGCATTAGCACAGCTTGCTATTTGCATTACTGGATGATTTTCCTTCTCCTGCTGTATTTATAGGGTGCTGACATCATCAGTCTTTCCAAAGAAGAATGTACATCTTTAACTATCCCTCAGTATGGGGGTTAACAATATCTGTGCATTAACAGATGCCTAGTTCAGGGTCACATATGCACACTGGCACTGCCAGATTATGTTCTATAGCATGCTTTGTGACCACAGGACTTGTAACACACAACACAAGTAGGGGGTGTATCCATATACATCACAGATACACACATCTCTGGGTTGGTACCACTGCACTAAGCATGACAGGCCATACATATACAACTACCATTGTGCAAAACTGCCTTTTGCTTTGGTGTGTAGTTCAGACCCCCCTCCATACCCAGTAACCACACTTGGCTTTCCCGGGAACAGTGTAGGATATGCAGGTCTTCACACACACCATTATAGTGGTTGACTTCAGGTATACAAATATTGACTGGGGATACTACTCAGGCGCTCAACAACATCACCCTACAGCCACTACAATTTGTGAATCCATGTGCTATGGCACAACCAGTCACCACACCCACAAGGTGGAATACATATTGGACCTGATCATCACCAACATGGGGACTCTATGTTCCACACCAGAGGTAGAACTGTCATTGTTAAGATCAGACCATAAACAACTTTCCCTGGACATCCATATCCCGTCCCCACCCCCAGCCAAGGAAATCACTGAAAAGAATTTCTCAAAAGCAGACTTTGCACTTGTAAAGACTGGGGTGGAATACTTCAAAGGCCCCATGACATTATCATGAACAGAAATTAAGCCTTGCACAACCCCCTTCTTCTCATTTTTGAGAGCTATTACCTTCTATTTTGTAATAAGAAAACAAAAACCAAGGATGCACCAACAGCTATGTAGAAATCCAAAAATTGTCAGCAGACAAATCCAAAACGACAACAGCCAACAATGTATTCCACTTTTTATTGACAGGAACAGAATAAAATAGTAAGCGCTTTCACATCCTATGATGCTTCTTCAGACTTCAATAACATTCAGTGAAAAGCCACTCTTTAAATACAGCTTCTTTGCACAGCTTAATCACATAACAAGCAATTACCTATTCATGTTTAAAGTGCCTGTGCCTAAAGAATTCAGTAGTACTTTAAAAGTTGATCACTTGGCCCAGCATTATGTGCATAACAAAGTGTAGTTGAAATAACTTTGTAAAAGTGTTGTTTCAGCATTATTCATAAAACACATATAAGCCACTCTTTAAATGCAGCTTCTTTGCACAACATAATCTCATGTCAAGCAGTTGACTAATCATATTTAAAGTGCCTGTGCCTAAGGAATTCAATGGTGCTTTAAAAGTTAGTCACTCAGTACAATATTATATGCATAACATAATGAAAATGTTATTTCAACAAGTGTATTTCATCCTTTGAAGTCTTCTACTGAAAACTCCATTGAACTTATCTGTCATTGACCAAGTTTATAAAGTTTATATAAATTAGCTTATTAAAAATGTATAAAAATAAAATGTCTAATAGAAAAAACTATGATGTCTAGTAAAAAATATACATGCCATTTTTAAAATGTCTCACTAAAAAAAGCATATAAAGAATCAATGTTTTTTAGCAAACTTATTGTATCTATATACAAAGCTTCAGTGTTTAAGTGGTCTGGCTGCTAAGAATGGTTTTAGTGAGATCTTCTCATTTAGACCATGTTTATGAGCTTGCAGCCTAAGGATCCACTTGTTTTCTACTTCCTCTGTTCTATTTTTGGGGTTCCCCAACCTACTTGTCCTATTCACTTTTTCTAACACCCTAAATCTAAAACAATGCGTTAGACCATTTTCTATTACATGTCGTGCCAGTGCATTGGTGGTATTTTCCTTGTTTATAGCATAGATGTGCTCTCTTATGCGTTCACGTAACGTTCTGTTGGTTTTTCCAACATAGAACGCTTTTGCATAACTGACATTGTGCCAAATAGACCACATCTGTGGTTTTGCAATTGGCAAAGCCTTTAAATCTATATGTATGCCCTGTATAAGGGTGTATGAAAGTTGCTTCTTCCGCTATGTATTTACATTGATTGCATGCATTGCAGGGAAAAGTGCCTTCCTTCGATGTCAAAGTAGGGCCCCTATGCATTTGTTCATAGCATAGAAGCCTATTCAATGATTTCATGTTTCTATAACCTATGCTCGGCTTCTCGCTCACTAAGTTCCTAATTTTGTCATCGGCTTTCGATAATCTCCAATTGTCCTCCAAAATTTGTTTTATATGTGTGTTTCTATTGGTGAAAGGAATTACTAACCTATTTTTGGTTTCAGTATTGCTAGTGGTATTCTCATACCTAAAATTTACTGCTTCTATTTTGTAATGCTCAACATTTTATCCATGGCATCAAGTACAATGTCTTTGTCATCCTACCTCCAAGTGAAACAGAGATACAGGATTGCCTCACTCAGAATTGCAAATATTATCTTTCAGTCTAATCCATGGATCTACAAATCCATTTGAAATATTTGATATGTTCTTCTTTTTCCTTTTTTTAATTTATGCTCTCTTATACATCGTGTCTTTCCACATTCTTTCACTGTACTTGCTAAATGCAGCCTCACTGACAATCATTGTACCTCTTTTATGAATGCAATCCCTTCCTTCTTTTGTGCATATGAGTGTTTCAGTCTCACTAACTTTTTTCTTATTCTTTCAACTCCCAACACAATGCATTGCTATCTCAATCCTCAAACTGCTGCTCAATATATTCTAATGAAAATGTATTTAGAGCTGCTCATTTATTAGTTATCTCCTTCAGCAGAAATATCTATTTTTATACCCTTCAGTAATTCTGTTTAGCCAAAGGTGTTTCAACTTCACTGATTTCTCAAGCTGGGCATATTACACACAGCGAACCTTTATGACTAGCTATCAAATGGTCAGTATTATGTTACAAATTGTATAATCTTTCAAAGAAACATACAGTAATTATAGTAGAATTAAGCTTTCCCCTTAAAGTCAGATTGTATGTTCTATAGTCCATTAGGTCATATAGTGTCAGATGAATTTAAACCTGGTGTGGCAGACAGTGCAATCTTATCTGTAGCTGTCTACTTCAACCACCTAGCCTAAATAGCAAAACAGTTAGTCTTCTTATAACAGTGTCACCATTCCATCTACACGGCCTGCATACCTACCAGTTTTTTTATACACTGGAAAAAAATTAGTGGCCTGATCCCTTCAATTGTACAACATAGTGACAATTTTCCTATAAGTTCTATAACTGTTTATGTTGTACAGTGATCTTGACTTCTACTAGTTATCCTGTTGTCATCTTAACTATCTTGATATTAAGCACTACTAAAGTTCAAACCTATCTATGGACCTCTGCCTTCCAGAGTTTTGTGTGGGTGTCAGGTTGGATGTTTGTATTGTTAGAAGATGTAATAAAAAAGGAGGTTTTGTGATGAGAAAGAGAATGGGGAAGGAAAAGTAGGAGTTTGGTCTTTTTGGGATTTAGGATCAATAGGTTGTGAGAGAGCCATTGTTCAGTGGATAGTAGGGCCTGTTGGGTCAGGGAGTGTAGTTCAGGAATGTTATTTGAGATGGATATAAGTGTGGAGTCATTGGCATACTGAATAAAGGAGGATTCTTTGCATGAGGTGTAAAGATCATTGGTGAAGATGTTAAACAAAAGGGGTCCCAAGATGGAGCCTTGGGGAACACCAGTGGAGATGGGAAGGAATGGTGAGGAGGATGAGAGCCATTTGACAGATTGTTCCCTTCCAGATAGGTAACTATTGTTTAAACATGATAACAGGCAATGTCTAAAATGGAAAACCCATTTCTGGTGGTACACCACAGAGAAAAATATGAGATAAAACAAACACAGATAAATTTTACACTATACGTTGTCTTCATAGATAAAATATGAATAAGACAATCTTCACTTTGCGCTTTAACCTTGGAGGACATTTCTTGATTTTTTGGTCCTTGCCTGTGGGTTGAGAGAGTTCCATTTTTAAGGAACTACATATGGACCCACCTCATGTAGCTAAACCTCTGATATGGTGGATACTATGCAAGGATACCCTTGCTGTCGTGAAACATTCAAGGGACTGCAGCAAAATGAGATATTCTGTTACGTTTTTTTTTTTCTTCCAACTTGCGATGATGGGAGGGTTATAGTGCTGTGAAAAAATGACAGTACACACAAGATCAGAGTAGGTATGAGTTTACCATTAGTCAGATGAACAGTGTCCTAAAGTAAAATCTGGCAAGTTTTTGTTAGTCCTGAAATCCTATATTGTTTATATACATGTCAGATTTGAGCTGATTGAAAAAAATATTCAACTAGCACTTTAAGTGGACCTAATTTACATATTCAGTGGTCAGTTGAAGTATTTGAAGTGTTGTTTAGCTTGTGTAACCAAATATATATGCTTAGCATGGCATGTATAACCAGTCAAGTTAAAAGATTTGGCGTTATCTTAATAGGTTTTCATGGTGAAAAACATAGATTTTGATTTATCTGAAATAATGCAAAGACTTAAGGTGGAAAGCCAGGTCTTTGTGGCATGTAAACTATATTAAAATATTTTTCATCTAAGCTCATTGAGTGATACATCAGCTGTTTCATAAGCATACTGTATTTATTTTGATTAACCACGATGACTGATCATATCACAAACATAAATTCTTAATAGGAGGGGATTGAGCACAATGCTTCGAAGAACTTGAATATCAATGGGAATTGTGTGATAAATGCCAGATTTCCACATCATAGTTTGTTCTCAGTCATTCAGATTGTCAGAGAACCAGTTGGGAGAACGAGAGGTGAGATTATATCACCATAACATCTTCAAAGGTTTGGGCTGGCATATGAAATCAAATGCATTTGGGATGTCAAGAAATGCATCACTTTTAATGTTGCAATTGATTAATTCAATACACAGATGAATTCTGCAACAATAAGGGTTGCATTAGACTCATGATGAGGCCAAGCACCATAGTAAATGGTTGATATGAAGTTTACATTTATCAGGTATTGAGGAAACTATTGGTACATAAGGTTTTAGGTAATCAATGCAGTAGACCATTTGCTACCTAGACACTGTAATTCACACTACTTATACCTCATATTCATAACAGATTGGATGAGATTGGGATGAATATATGGATACCCATTTACTCATTAAGGTTAGCTTTGAAGAGATATCGGAAGCTGCATTGTTTCATCTGGAGAGGAGGATTATTCGGTATGTACAAGATTCTCTTAGAGAGGTATTGATCAAGCCAATAGGTTCTATTTATAATAAAGTGCAGACCTATATCCTTAGAACAACTAATTCTGGTGCTATCAGTTTTAAAAACATATAAGAATCCAAGCAGGACAAGATAATTTAAAATCCATACAGTGGCTACCACATAGATGTCTGTAAGTGAGAGATTGGAGAAAGCTTTTTGTTGCTTTTTGTAGCTTAGGCATCTCATTCACAAAATGTTCGTGTTAGGAAACACTGATGTTTTTGTTTCTAGGTGAGTGGTATGCCTTGATAGGTATGTGCCAAAGGGGGGATTCTATAAGTATGGGTCTGATGAGGGAAGAGTATATAGGGATAATGACCTCTTTTGGCCTAAAGTATATGCATAGAAATTTAGACGGGTCAATAAAATGACTTTCTGATGATATTCAATACATGGGGTCAAGGGAGAGTTAAGCACATCTACTTGGGGGTGGTCATTTATGCGGTAGATGCAGATGTACTCCCATCTCCCCAAGATTGCAATATTGTATTGCTTTGCATCTAGTTTTGTCCATACTTTGACACTATGAGTTATTGATGGATAAGACAGTCATCAACAAATGTATCAACAAAACTGACCAAGTGGGTTATATTTTTAAACCCATTAGCTATCCAATGAGCTATGAATGGGTTTATATTCAATTATGAAATGTTTCTATAACACCAGAATGAGATATACACCAACATAAGAGACAATGGATAACAGGGTACTAGTATAATAGCTGTTTACTGTGACTAATGTATTACTTTTGAGAAATGAAGCACCTCTTTCCAATGGTGGGAATGTGTCCATCATAATGGAGAAATTTAACAGTATGCCAGTATGTTAGGATGACGCAGTGGTGCAGCTTTAGCATTGTCACCTAAGAGCAAGAGGTTCTTTGTTTTGATTCTTGGCTGGAGTGCCTTCTGTGCGGAGCCTGCATTTCCTCTTTGCATCCGTGTGGGTTTTCTCCGGCTGCTCCTTTTTCCTGCCACATTACAAGGACATATGTCTAGAGTTTCTCTCTGGGCCTCTGCTGAAAATTGGCACCGTTCCAAGTCAGACTTTCCCAGTTAACAAATGTTAAATAAATAAATAAAAGTAATGGGTTACCTTGAGATTTTTAGAATTTCAGGAGACAGTTTGTCAGCAGGAAAAGGCCAGCTCATAAACAAACTGTGGAACTTTCTAAAGACTAAACTAAGTGGACACTGATAGGAAGGAATGCTAGAGACAGTATTACTAATGTTCTTAAATTTAACAGAATCAGAAAAAGGGCATACTTAAAGTGAAAGCAGATTAAGGGGCCAGAGCTCTAGCCAGGATGAAAAGAAAGGGTTAATGTTCCTCCAAAGTTTTCTAAGATTGATGGCATGTTGTTGCCACTAATGATCAACAATGGCATATTTCTATCCTGTTATAAATTTTGATAAATTTTTCAAGGTCAACATCAAACTCAAACGTGCACTATGTAAATGACAAATGATCTCTTTCTGTCATCATTCACTATCTTGGGTGTTATACAAGGTCGTAAAGTGGATATAACATATATTGTGCAGGACTGTCATTTTGTTTTAGATGCTAAGAAAAATGGAATTCGGGTATGATACTTTGACACTGGGCTATATCCACCCCACCAATAAAAACTTACACTCATGATTTTGTGACCAGATTTATTATAAAATGTCAAACACTTCAATATCAACCATCTTTACTAACACCAAGTAACACACATCAAATATTACCATCACTTATTACAGCTGGGCAGCGTGATAGACTGCTCACCTTTCTGTTAACACTTTAATAATAACTTCAACCATACATCATTACACAGACTAGGCAGTGTGTTAGGCTGCTCACCACAAATGTATCGTCAGTGTCCCACTGCTCATTGACACAACTTAACTCTAAGAGGCAGCATGATACCACTCATCTGCACCAATGAGAGTGTCAATTGAAACACAAAAGAGGGAGAAAGAAGGGTCTACCCACTGAACAAAATACTAGATCGCGTTTTCTACCCCATATCATACCAAATGTTAAGAGAGGGTGGGCAACTCAATCTGTAATGCCAAACAGGACTCTTCCCCTTAACCTGCCCTTATATAACATCCCTCCCCTACCCCACCTTTCTTACAACTTTACTCATCCCCTTTCCCCCAATCTCCCAGTCTTAGATATTTAAAGGTACAGCCCATTGACAAAAATTAGTCTGCCAAGGAAACGCCATTGTTACTGAGCTATACCCAACCCTACCAATAAACACTTACCACTCTCATGACTTTGCAAACAGTACACTACATTATCAACCATCTTTATTAACACACAAGTAACGTGCATAAGTTCATATGTTTATAGAAGATTAGTAGGCTAACGGCCCTAGAGCCCTTATAAGCCTAGCCATATTTATTCTGATTTGCCCCAATTGTTAGTGGTTAGGTGAATGAAGTTCACAGAAGGGTGTATGGTAGTTAATAACGAGGGACATGGGTTCTACCATAGGATTAAATTTGTGGTCACCCATCCATTAATCTAGGTTGAGTTTGAAGAGGGTCAGGGAGGGGTTGTGTTTAACATGAATTGGAAGCTTTTTCTAGAGAAATGATGGTCTCTGGCAGATCTGTTTATGTCAGATGCTAGTTTAAGATCCCTGGAGTGAATGACCCTCATGCAGTTTGATTTATGAATGTGTAGCATTTCCATCAGGAACAGGTCAGAGATTGTCCTGTAAGCCAGACACAGATCACCACTTAGCAACCTGTAGGAGACAAAATACAGTGACAGGACTTTCAGTCTTTCCATCCAAGACTTGTTTTGTTACCCTGTAATTTCTTGGTGAGAAACTTTTGTGGTCTGTCCAGTTTTTGCAGGTGTCTGGTGAGGTGCATGCAAAAGGGAGTATAGTACTCAGTTATTGATTTGATGAAGGCTGAGTATAATGGAATTCTAACATCCTTAGATCTAGAATGATGCCTTTACATATAAGATGTGCCACATAGAAGGATTTCCTTACTACTGTGGATACATTATGGTAAAAGTTCAGATTGCTATCAGCCTGAGTGCCCAGATCATTTACCACTGGGTCTACACTTAGTCTGGTTCTGTCTATAATGTAATTAGCAGGGATGTCAGCTTTTTCAAAGGGAATAATAATACATTCTTTTGCATTTAGCTTTAATCCATGGCTTTGGCACCAATCATTTGTCTGCATTAACCCTGACTGCAGAATATTAACATCTCTGGGGCACTCAATGATTGCTCCCAATTTGCAATCATCAGTGAACTTTGTCAGCCACAGGCCATCCTGGTTTACCTGGACTTCTGAGAAATAAATTCCAAGCAGTAAAGGGCCCAGCACAGAACCCTATGGTACGCCACTGGTGACTGGTCTTTTGCTAGAGGTGAAGTCACCCACTTTGACAGTATGTGTCATATCAGTGAGACAACTGGGTACCCATCTGATAATGTTGGGGTTAATTCTCAGTTGGGAGAGTTTTTCTATAATGTCTGAGTGGAGTATTGTGTCAAATGTCTTGCCTAGAATAGGATAGGTGTTATGCTCTGTCTTTCCCTCATGCAGGACTTTCTCGAATGCATGATCTACCTTTAACGAATTCAAACTGGGTTGAGTCCAGAGACTGGAGATTACCAATGTACTTATTAATAAGGCCCATAATTATTCTTTCCATGGCCTTGCAAATGAGGCTAGTCAAGCTTATGGCCCTATAATCCCTAGGGTTGGTTCATCTCCCTCCTTTGTGTAGAGGGATTACTGTTGCTGTTCTGCATTCCACCAGAACATAGCCAGTTCACAGGCTGTGGTTAAAAAGGGATCCAAGTGGGTCTGCTGGGTCATGTGTTTAGTTGTTTAGAAGACAACCTTGGATGTTGACTTGTGCCATCGATGCCATGTTTTTGGCCTCGGAAAGTACTGAGTTGACCTGCCTCTCATGAGATAATAGGCTGAAGAATGGTGGCAGGTATACTTTGGGGGATGACTGGAGGGGACGCGGGAGAAATGTTTGCTCGAAATTTGCCAGCTAGCAGGTTAGCTACTACCTCCAGTTGAGTATGAGTGATGCCATCCACAACCAGTTCAGTGCATAGCTGGGTATTTTCTTTTAGATTTTGGACATAGTTAAAGAATGCCTTGTAATTATTCTTGGCTAGGGAGGTTATTTTTGCTTTGTAATTAGCTTTGGAGGACTTGATAAGATCTCTAATTTACTTGTTTAAGCTAGAGAGGGATTTCTTCCTCTGCTGAGCCAATTCCCTCTTGTTCTTGGACATTAGTTTCTTTCTTGGTGGCTTGTTTTTTTTTTTTTTTTTGTTGGCAAGACCTGGTTTTTATCCAGTCATGTACATCCGATTCTATAGACCTGCTTAAGTTGTTATACAGGTCATTGGTGTGCACCTCTGCATAGGACTCCGTGTTATCTGTGTTTGAGGGGGTCATTGAAATTTCTTAGACCATCACTTAGGAGGAAGTAGTTTGTATTTGAAAAACTCTTAAACATTTTTGAGCTTGATGGGGTATCTGGTCTTATAATTACATTGAATAAGTCAGATTTATGGTCTGATCTTTCCAGGGAGGACATCACGTTGTGTGCAATGCTCTCCCATGTTAGTGAGTACTATGTCCAGGACATGTGAGCCTCTTGTGGGTGTGCTGACTAGCTGTTTCAGATCATTTGCATTGACAAAGTCCAAGAGAACCTCTGAGCCAGTGCGTTTCTGCTCATGTCCATTTCTCGGTTGATGGTAGGATAATGAAAATCAGCCAGGACAAAGGTGCTGGGCAGTATGGCAAGCGACTCCAGTAAGTCCAGGTATGTAATATGCTTTTCATGGTGAGGGACCTATAGCTTGCTATGATGTGGTACGGTGCTTTCCTATAGTTAATAGGACATGGAGTAGCACAAGAGAGTCATATAGTTTGACCAGTCTCGCGGTGTATTTATCCTTAATGACAATGGATGCATCTCCTCCTTTGGTTCTTTCATGCTCAGTCTGTGGCCTGAATGTACTGAAGGTGTTGTAGCTCTGCATGGCTGGGGTGTTTTCTATTCCTTTGAATCATGTTTCACTGACTGCATAAAAGTCAGCACCTTCCAAAATGAGGAGAGCTTTCAGAAAGTTCAATTTTTTGTTCAGACACCTATTATTAAGCAGCAGTACCTTATGTTTATCTAGAGTGGAATTTGCTATGTTGGGAGGTTGGTTATTTTTGACACTGCCTAAAAAGGCACAATAGGGGTGGCTAATGCCTTTGACAGTATCCGAAAGCCTAGAGGAGACAGGTGCAGACCATCTCTGGCAAAGCAGTATGGCCTATCAACCATTTCTTCCCAGGCTGAGAGATATTGGATCTCCTTGGGATGACACCAGAAGCTAACCCAATTATTAAAGTCAACCATTGTTTTGTTTGTATTGTGGCATCATCCTTGGAGAATGTAGTATGCTGTTTAAGGCTAGGCTTATTCTTACTGTGACACATTATCTGAAAGCACAGTCATGTCTCTCTTCATCCCACATGAACTGTGACAGAGTCATACCAGTACTTGTGGTTGAGTGGCTTGATGGATCCGGGCACCTGACAGGCAGTTAATCATAACCCATTATTTATCCAGCCGGGTTAGGGGAATATCCTTGTGTCTCACAATGGAATAATCTATGACCAATACATTAGATTTTGTGGTGTTACGCCTTATGGACTTATTTATTGAGGCACTGGTGTGTGTGCTATTATGTGTTGTGACTGTTTTTTTGCATTGTTATATGTGTATGTGGTTTCCTTCTGAGAGGCTTCTGATCTTTTTGTAAATTACTAGTGAGTACCTCCGCATTTGTGGGTTTATGTGTCATGTCCTTATATAGTGTGGGAAGTGTGTGTGTGTGTGTGTGTGTGTGTGTGTGTGTGTGCTGACCACTTGCTTGGCGTTCAAGTTGTCCTTTTGTGAGAGTCTTGCATCCAATTTCATGGTGTAACTATGTGTCTCACATGTAGCAATTGTTTTTTTTCAGGAGTAAGTGGTTGTCAGTATACATGAGACAGTTGCTACATTGTCTTAGGATACCTGGGTCTATCCGACTGCCCATGATAGCAGGCTCTTACTGTATGTTTTATTAGGAAGGGGAATATGTTAATTTGACAGGACTGTGCTGGTAGCATGGAGACTACACGAGAGACCTATACTTTGTGTAGGCTAAAGTTCCTCCTAGAGCAGCAGAATAGCATAGAAGAGTTTCACTGACAGCTGTTTTGGGAAAAACTGAGCTTCTAGGATGAGTGAAGAGCAGCACTGTGCAAATGCAGGGCTTAAGTAAGAGTAAATAGAAACAAGTTTTAAGCTAAGTACCAGTCAGGAAGCACGCAATAAGCCTTTAACCAGCAATACCCAACTCAGACAGGTTAGATAACCATACTTCTACTACAAGCATGCAGAAATATCACCTCCTTAATGTAGAATAGCTGGTTTGGAGCCCAAGTGTAACAAGACCACACAGACTACCTACAACAGGCCTACAACTAAAAGATGAAATTTAATACAGTGCAATTAACAACTTAAAGCAGCAGCAGACAGTGCAGCTTGTTTTTAAAATTGTTGAAGTGCATTCACAGTATACAAGAGCAGTGCAAAAATACTTAGAAGCCGTTTTGTGTGTTTCCCAGCTCATCTAGAATAGGTAAACACCTAGTGCCACTAGATGAGTAATCCCAGTCCTAACATAAAAGGACAGTAAAGGAGTGTACAGAGTGAAATGTTACCAGAATCAAACTTAAAAGATGTGAAATGCAACTACAAACAAACTTAAAGATATGGATACAGCAGTTTACTTTAATCAGCTTATAAACGTGTGATTATTCAATAAAAGTACTACTCTTTGTATAACTGAGCTACTCAATTGTACAGAATTTATAAAGGCACTAAACTCAAGATAAGCTGATTAATAAGCTCTCCAGATAATAAAATTACATTCAGAAATCTCAAGTATTCCTCAGCCTAAAGAGATTAGACTACCACCCAGCCACTGACTCCTTGATGCAAAAACAAGTGCTTGCTAGAGTGTAAAAACACACTACTTTATCCAACAGCTAGCTTAATGAATTCAGATCAAGTAAATCAGTACAACAGACAATGAGAGGCAAAATGCACTTTTTCAATAGAAGCACAAGGAAAGCAAATAAATAATTCAAGATATCAGCAGCAGGTTAGAAAGGGAGGAGCTTACTAAACTCAATTTACAGTAGGAGTGGGCAGCTTAAAATCACCAGGTTTAAAAAGCAGATCAACAAATCACCAGCAGTGATTTAGTTTATACAGATTTGAAATCTTTTCAGGAAAAGACAAAGGCATAGAAATTCACTGTGTATTTAAGTATCACTCAGGAGACACAGCAAATAATACCATAACACAATACATCTGGCAGTAAGATAGACTGCTCACCATCCTCTTAAACATTTTAATAATAAATTGAAACACATATCTTTACAGAGACAAGGCAGTGTGTTAGACTGCTGACCACAAACCTATTAGCAGTGGCCAACTGCTCACTGACCCAACTTAGTGTAACTTAAGTTGTGACTTAACTTAACATAATTTTGACCGATGGATGGGAAATTAAAAATTCACCCTGGGCCTGGTCCGATATCTCTGAGAGGCAGAGGCAAATGTAATGGTCAAACTAATATAACCACTCCACATACACACACACACACACACACACACACACACACACACACACACACACACACACACACACACACACACACACACACACACACACACACACACACACACACACACACACACACACACACACACACACACACACACACACACACACACACACACAAAACCTTTAGAAACTTCCTAAGTAACATATACCCTCCTAATAAATGGCCACGATACATTGGAATACAGTTAGTTTCAATTGCATGGCTAGACTTATAAAGACCTTGTTGGCCATTTGGCCATTAGCCCAGGTATATACCTGTGAAGCTATGAACTGTAGCAGCCAGTATAATACCACTTACCTGAACCAATGAGGGTGTCAAATGAAACTCAAAAGGGAGGTGGGCCTACTCACCGAATAACTGCTAGGGCTCCTTTTCTGCCCACTATGATACATCACAGCCTGTTCCCCCCTCAGACCTAACAGCTGTTTTCCAAACAAAGTCTTCACAAACAATCTCAGCTCCACATTGGATATGTCTAAGCCAATATCACAAGAAGCATGTCATAGCAACAGAACTAGGACAGATCCCTACCTGCAAAATCCCAATATTACATTCAACAAGCCTAAATCACTACTTATGGTAGCCACCCTATGTTTAAGAAATGTTCTAGTCATCTCCATTGCCTTAAACTTATCACCCCTCTAAATCAACCTGGGAATTACGGCCGACCAAACAACTTTAGCCCCTGGAAACTTTTGCACAACAAATATTCTACCAGTGTTTTTACCTTCCAGTCAGTCCAGAATTAAAATTAAAGGACACCGCCACTGGCATTAAAGAGTACAAGAATATGTTTGATTGAGCACAGTAATATTGTGCAACAATCCCCTCAAGGGGACGTTAATGCACACTTCTATTCTGCATGTGCTTTCACATACATGTCCAGAATTGGTGACTGAAAGGTTGGCAACTTACTCCCAGATGTTTAACTATCCCAGCAGGTTTTCTAAACTGCAGTCTTAGATTCATAGATCAGTACAAGGCTAACTGCCAATGCAGGTCATTTTAAGCCTATCTAATTACCCCATTTGAGAGTCAAACCCTGCACCTTGTGTCTATAAGGTAAGCATCTTAACCATTATTCCAACCTTGCATATAGGATGGCCAGTGGTGCAGGGGTAGCATTATCACCTCACAGCACAAGGTTCTCTGGTTTGATTCTCAGCTGGAGTGTCTTCTGTCTGGAGTCTACATGTCCTCCCTGCATTTGTGTGGGTTTTCCTCCAGGTACTCTGCTTTGCTCCCACATTACAAAGACATGTGTCTGGAGCATTTCTTCCCAGGCCTCCATTGAAAATTGGCTTTGTTCAAAGTCAGACTTCCCTGGTAAACAAATGTTAAATAAAATCAATATATTGTTTCAACCTCCCTTAACTCTTCTAATGTTGGTGACAAATGACAGCACTGTACACATTGCAAACCATGCAACTGGATCTGCCATTGTACTGGATCTAGGCCTAAATTCACAACACCAGGATGCTCTTCAGTTCTTTTAGCCACACAGCAAATAAAAGAGTGACACAATACAACCAAAAGTTTATTTCATGAAAAAGAAAAACACACAATCAACTAATACAATTCTGCTTCTCTTATATTCTAATGAATGTAACTCAAAAATGCCCTAGATCACAATCCATCTGCTCTTTTAATCACCTCCACAGACCTACCTACCTCAGCCATATTGACACCTTTCCTATTCTTAATGAATGATTGGCACAATTATCCACTGATATTCCTTGTACTCTGAATGCCTTCCTCATCCGAGACACTAATTTTCTTGCATCCACCTTTCCCCCCTTCAAATCCCCCCCAAAACCCTCTTGTAATTCAACACATGCTTCTCTCTCTATTCCATAGCACATGCCACCAGGCATAACAAACACACTCTGTTCTTTGGCAAACCAACCAGCTTAACTTCATCCTCCTGGTCAGTGTTTCATCATCTTAACCAGATCAATACCACTATTGAAGTAATCCTGAGGTCATCTCACTGTAAATAACCCACCATATCACTACGCTAGAATTCCCCAACATACATGAAAAATACCAAAGTGACCCTCAGCACATAGTCAAATTATGAATAAGCAACCTTGTCCAACACAGCCAAAACCGTCATCAGCATATGCTTGCCTATCAGTAACCTTCATTGAATACACCTTTTCCCCAACCCTTCAACAACTTTGATATCCTCCAGTCCCTGGTAACATCTTGCAAACCTGACAATTTTTCCAAAACACTCAAAATTGCAGGTGTTCCTTTGCTATCCTGACTGCCTCACAACCCTCCACCTCCCTACTAAAAATCTAAACACTACATTGACCAACCAATTCTTCATATTTAATGGCAGACTAATAATAACAAACGGCTTAAAAACCAGCAAAGCCTTATTGCATGCCTTCCTCACAGTTTTGGACCATGATTGCTGAACTAGCCAACTTGCCATGCTTAACCAATCACCCACACCTTCACAAACAAAACAGTGTGGTTTATTTGGCTTGCAGATACCAGCTGCCAAAACATGCAGAACAGAAAATGGGACAGACTATTGGACAAAACACTGTGATGGCCAGGAATATGCTGAGCTGAAAAAGAAAGGTTAATGTTTAAACAAAGAAAGACAATCTTCCTGAGTAACACTTGTACATTCTTCTTAGCCAAAACTTGGGGAATTGCCAAGTTATCCAAACAAAATCCCACCCTCTTGTTCCCCCCTTACTACCACTGATGCCCAAATTGGCATCAGTTCCAAGGAAGTGATATCCTTTCAATGCTCACCAGTCCACCTCTCTGGCCACACTTCAGCAAACCATCTGCCTCCAAAATAAGCTCCCACTCCTAGACACCCTGTTGCATCTATAAACAAGCCAATGTCCAGTGAAGTAACCCAGTCATCCTGTCAGAAAAGGACTCTGTTAAAGTGCTGTAGAAACTTCAGCCAACTGGACATGTCCTCCTTGACCTGTCTGCCTAACCTTAGACAATGATACTTCTGCTTCCAAAGCAAGGTAACCACAGCTCTTGTAAATGTATGACCCAGTCCCATTTTCCTACATGCAAAATTAAGGAGTCCTAAAACATCCACCACCTCCTTAACAACCATCTTTTATATTACCATCATGGATTCCACCTTACCTGTCACGTTTTTCACCTTGTCATACATTCATTTGACCATTTCTAGATTTGTATAAACCTCCAGACATAAAAAGGTTATCATCTTAGCTGGTCACTCTATCTTGTGCTTATATATAGTATATATAGTTAGGGGGGGGGGGGTTGGGGCACCCCCCCCCCACCTAGTTGCCTTTTACCAAATAATTTAAAACAAAACCAGACAACATAAAAGCTAAATAAGTTGGGGCTACACCCCCAACCCCCTAACTATATATACTAACACCAGGATTGCACTACAGTGGGGAAAAGGACATACACTTTTGACTTGCCTTAGAGTACTACTTGTCAGTGAAATGAGTTTTAAGCGAAATTAACTTTCAGTGAAATGTACTTTAGGTGATTTGGTCTCAGTGAAATGGGTTTCAGGGAAATGGTCTTTAGGTGAAGTGATACAAATCCATATATATATATGTTTACTTTCATTTTAGTGAACAACACTTATGTGAATTTCAAAATCGTGCAATCATATGGTTGACTGTTAAAAAC
>NC_056729.1:844669075-844809075 GCF_019279795.1 Protopterus annectens
TGTGTCTGTGTGTGTGTGTGTGTGTGTGTGTGTGTGTGTGTGTGTGTATATATATATATATATATATATATATAAATATATATATATATATATATATATATATATATATATATATATATATACACAGATAAACAGTAAGCAGTTTGAATTTGTTAATAAGTAAGGAAGTTATTTTCAGATAGAACAGCACTCAAGGTATTGTAGGGGAATAGAGCAGCTATTCTATTGTTACTTATTTAAATTCTTGCAATGCTGTAGCAGGGTGATTTCATATCATAATCATTTGGCCATGCTTTTGAAACAGAATGTCAGGACAATCATGTTGAATTCAGTAGCAGAAACCTGTCTATGACACTAATACATACAAATTTTTGTCATGAACATTTTTCCACTTATATTTCTTACAATCAAGTGTAACACATTTGTTTAGAGGACCAAGGTTAAGATGACTGTCACCATAAGCTAACACAGAAACAGGATGCAGGATGAGGCGGAAAGAGTGTTGAGAATTAATATTTAACATTTTTATGTATTGTCATATTTAAATGCACTAACCAGATTTTTAGAAATGCTAAATTACAGTATATCCTGCATGTGTAACATTTGGTTATATAAGATAACCAAATGGGCATCCCATTGATTGCAATCTACAAAACAGTCTCTGAAATTATATATGTTATGGTCATCAGCAATCGCCTGTCCAGCATACTGAACACCATAACATCTCAAAAGTTAAAATTAGGAGACTTAGCCTTTTATGACTTTACACCATCTCAGTTGTATGCTGGACCTTGACCTAATGGGGTAGAACAGAAAGATAAGAGGAAATGAATATCATGGACATATAAATGCATTTAGCTAAGGGTGTGTGTGTGGAGGGGGGGGGGGGATTAAAGAATAACAGCTACATGGGCTAAACCATCCAGGAATCTATACCTTGGCATGGAAAATCCGTTATGTTTTTTCTTTGAGTCCTAGCTCAGTCTCAGAGAATGCATGCATTGCCCAAAATAGCTGCCTAAGTTATACAGTGTTATATATGTTGCTTGATATGGGGCAAATTAGAGATAGTAGTAGTGTTCTGTGAACCCAAAGGAACAAAGTTTCCAGCGAGTCTTGAGTGGTTTACTGGTATTAAAAACTGATGGCTTGTTTTGAAAAGAAGATATCTAAAATCAGGGTTTTGTGGTGGCTTTCTGGTGTGGGTCTGTGCCCATTGCGGGATAATTTCTCAGAGACTTTCATGGTTTTGTGGCCAGACAACTAATAAGACCTCCTGTAAATACTATCAGCTGTCCTCTTCTCCTGTCGATATGATCAGCTCTCCTCTACAGTGAAAAAATAATTATTTCATATCATAACACATGCAGAAACACACACATTTTGGTTGTCAAGTTTTTATAGGCAATGGCACAGATGTATCACTGTATCTTTGCATGAATCACATTTATATGAATTTAAGCTTTATAAAGCATAGATATATGGGAGTGTGCAGTAAAATAAATGCTTGATTGGAAAGCTACCAGTTGTGAAAATGTGAAAGATTATATTTTATCAGGTAGTGCTTATATACCAGTGTTTGTGAATTAGGGTCAAAGTTAGGGTTAGGGAAGGGGGTATATTTTAATATTATACCTATTTGCATTGTTTTGATTAATGGTATTGTTAGGGAAAGGGTTTTTCTTAAGTTAAAGTACAGGGTTAAGGCTTGGGGCTGGGAGGTGGTGGTTGGTTTAGGGTTGGGGTTAAGGTTAAAACACATAAGTAAGGTGTTGCAATGGGATGATGAAGCATACTTTTAAACAGCTGTACTTCAGTTCACATATCTGAAGGAAGAACAATGCTTCCCCAGTGTTAACCTGCAGCAACTGCGTTCATTTTTTCCTAGGTGCAATACTGCTTCAGTCACCTTATCAAATAACAAGCTAGCAAGAGGTGTAAACAGCTTCACTTGAAACATCCTGCTTGCTGACTGACATACTTCATAGACAGCTATGATGAATACTGTTAGCAGCAGTCTGCATCAGGCACACACAATGTAGCTTCTGCTTCTTTTACAGCACTAATTTTGTTACAGATTCAACAAAAGTTAGGAATAATATAACACACTGAGCCAAGTGGTCTCTATAAATTATTCTAGCTTATGGAGCCATGTTGACATATAAAGAAGTAGAAGAGAAGATTTACCTATGTGTCATTGCAGCATGTTTCTTCAAATAAAACAAATGCTGTTTTGCAAAGGGGCTTTCACCCTACATCATCCACATGTGGGCCTCTGGTCCCGCACTCCCGTAAATTATATATACCAATTCCAGAACTGCAGCAATGTTGAGAAGGGGGGGCATGCACAGTCTAACACACTGCAGTGTGAAACAGACTGCGACATTAGACCTTCAAACTAAAACTCCTGTACAGACGTACCAGGGGCCAGCCAAAGGAGAGCACAAAATACAATAATGGCTGCCAAAACAATACAATCTTTGCCTTTACTAAGGTCAGGGAAGAGATGACACTGCAGCATTGTCAGTACCTCACAAATGGGATTTGTCTACAGAAAGATATCTGTAGATACATAAATTGCCGGGAGGCAATCTATAAATTCTTCAGTTCACTTAAAAATATTCACCTGTTGTAACTGAATATGGCATTTTATTAACATGACATATTGATGACATTACAATGACATGGAACAGTATCAGCAGAGACAGTCCCTGTGATTCATTAACAATTGTGCAGGCTTCACACTAAGTGTACATGATATAAGTGAGTTCAAACGATGAATAACAGTGCTAATTGAATAAGCATGCTGTACAGTTCAAGCACCATTCTGTGGCCAGCAATAGTGTTCATGGCCAATTGGGGAAAGGTGCTTACAAGCACCACCACAAAATGTAAGCAAACTGGATCACATATAAGCAATGTTTGCTTATGAGCACGCACTGCATCCAAGATATATTTAAGGTCAAGTACAGGGAAACAATACAGAATGAGGGGGAGTGAAATGGGGACATTGGTACCCAAAATGTGTTATAATGATATCCTACTGTTGAGAGAGGAAATGTTTAAAGTGTACTCATATCCTGCAGGCAAATTTCACAAAAGTATATGAGAAGCATTTCTGACATAAAACCTGCAAGACTGATATATTAATTAGTGTGAATGTCAGTCTCACAGTTAAACGTATAAATAATAATAGACATACTGACAAAGGATGTGATAGAGACATAGATCTGCAGGAAATTAAAGTGTAGTGAAAATGTGATATACATTTTAATTAAATGCTGGCTTGAATTATAGCAAGGATGGCAGATACATCATAGGTTGAAAACACAGAATGCAGTTGTTGCATTTAAGGATGTATATACATTTAATTGATTATGAAAGCTGACAGTACCACTGAATTCCACATCTCACCATGTATACACAAGAGCAGAAGGACGTTACAGCTGTAATTTCAGGTAACTCAGAAATAGAGATGTTTCTGCAAAGAAATGAGAGCAGCACCAATAAGTTCTAATATATGGTTCATATGTGAGTACTAAGCTAGCTGTCCCTGTGGGCCATTTTAAGACTATCCAGTATCCCTTGGTGTGAATCAAGCCCTGTACCTCTTGTCTGTGAGGTAAGCTGCTTAAATATTATACCAACTCACAATACGAAAAGGGTTCATCACCTATGAGCGTGTAATAGACATGAAAGTGCTGTATGGCTATGTAAACGAAACATGCCGATCTAGTGACAAGCAACACACATAAGAGACTAATGACAAGACTGAGCAAATGACATGTCAGAAGTCCAATTTTGCCATTGCTGATTTGTAAACATGTCTGATATACTAACACTGGGCATGGTCACATGAAATTACAGGAATAGTAACAGTACAGCAATTCAACAGCAGTAACACAAACAAAAGTATTGTAACACAGGATCAATCACATTTCCTGATGGTCATTCTCCATGCCATACAGTAAAAACATTAATGGAGTCACACATCTGCCATTACACCATATATTGTGATAGAAACAACTGCAGTATTAAACACATGCCTAGAGTATGACATGCAATACAGGACATAATTATCTTGTGAATAGGTAATGCATATGAGCAAAGAATGACCTAAGAAAAATTTCCATCATGTCCTTACAGAATACATGCCTGAACAGATATCAGAAAGATGCATAACAATCATTGGCACCACAGACATATGCATATCAGTCATGTAACAAAAACATTCTCAAAGGGCATGCAGGACTGTCATACCATATAAGGTGTACTAATAAAGAAAATGCACAAAAAAGCTAGCCCTGTGAATATGAGTATGCTACAGTAGTCTGACAAATTTGCCTGACAGACAGATGTTACCAGATTCAACCCCCTGCCTATTATACAAGTTACTGTACAGACCCATGTATTGACTGCACATGCCACAACAAAATAGCAATGGGGACTGCCACAAATAACTGAATTCAATGTGTGTGTTAACTCAGGAGGTATGAGCATACTATGAACAATCAGATTTAGTCAGAATGCTGGAAAGGAACTGCATGCATTACTGATGACACAGCAAACAGGATTACAATACGATTGATTCTTTGACAATAAAGCAGCTTCCATCATGTAGGACACATACACTGTCCCAGAAGTTAACAGTTAACACAAGTCTATTTGTGTAGATATGCAGTAAAGGCCAATGCCAAATGTACATGCCACAGGACCACTCACAGTATGATATGCCCCGAAGAAACATTTCAATGCCATGCAGTCAAAGCCAGTAATATCATTGTCCAACAACAACAAAAAAATGTATAACAATAACTTGATACAGTGGTGTTTATGTAACATCAATATATTCATATAATGTTGCCCCTTTCAGGAACTGAACAGCAGGTGATGCACCTGTACTGACTAATAACATCTAGATAAACCACAAGCATTACAGTGGAAGTCTTACAACAAACTCTGACAATTCACTTATTCTAACTTATTATGTCATCTGCATGTGTGATAAACACTCTATGAGATCAAAGGGATTATGAATGTCTCTCACAGTGTTGATGGAAACATTACAACTGTGGCAAATGTCACTCATTCATTATAGTATAAGCTAAAACAATGCTAACAAGCACAGCATGTAGATGTTGACAGCAGACAATACATGACATTGTGCAGGATGACTGCATCATGGTATAAATCTCAGTACAATTGTGAGCTATGTGGTTATTTGAAGGCATTACATGATGTTCTATCTGCAAGGGATATGTGTGTCTGTGATTGCTGCAGAATGTCAATAACAGACAGCATGTTGTTTCATTTCCCCATAACAGATGACAGCACTTCCTACATTTGTTATGTGAGGAATATGAAAGTGAGTGTCTTTATTTCTCTGAATAAAAGCATTGCTATGTGACAAATTGTCATAACTTTTATTAAGAGGGATCCACATCTATATGTGTATAAAGCCAAAGTACTTGACAACAGTGTGAGTAAAATGTATGGTCACAATAACACAGACAGAATTTAGTCTGAGTAGGAGTGGATAGATTTCAAGTAACTCCCCAAGATCACAAGTTAAATATCATTGCTTGAATCAAAAGCACCACATGACCATGTTGTGGTACTACTAAGAAGTGCACAGTTAAATGGATGACATCACCACTGTTCATTAGCTATATGTTTATGTTATGTGTCTAAAGTGCACAATAACACTGTACAGCTACAAATCATATATGTCTTTGTAGAATAGTATACACAATGTTAGGGTAAAAGACATAATAAGAACTGGAATAAAACCTACTACATATGTAGTTGCACGGTATTCAAAGCCCACTGTCAAAGTCATGCAACAAAGGAAGACACACACACAAAATCTGACACTCTGTACGTATGTTAGCCATATGTAATCAATGTGTGAGCAAAATGTTATTTTCCCTGTAGATGTTAGGATTTAATAGTGTCACAGAGTGCCACTACAAGGTGGTTGTGAGGTGGCCAATGGTGTATGACCTATCTGCTTACTACTTACACCATCTTTTCAGCACATTATCAACAACCCGTGCCACAGGAGAATAATAACTACAATTGAGACATACAGCATTTGTGAAGGGATGACATCAGCAGTGAATTGACAAGGAGATGTATCTGGTAACATTATTTTTACAGCCAATCAGGACTTGTAGAAGTTTCCACTACCTATGTGTGTAAAACAATCATAGCTCCATTGGCAGTCACCCATGCAAAAGTTAAGCAAGGCTATATTTGAACAACCTACCTATCTAGTTACACATTCCAGAAAATAGTGTAAGACATGCAAACAGCATTGGAGAAGTCTGGCATTTAAATAGTGTCAGTTCACTTGCAAAACAATGACCTCATTAGTGAATTGAACCACAAGTGTAGGCAGACAATATAATGCTGGGATTATGTGCTCTTATTGATGCCACACATCTGCCATTTGAAGAATGGAAATGTTTTCCAACCCACCCAACTTAAATGTCTGCATCGCTTTTAATCTCAAAACATTACATTGCTGTATTTCAACTCATCACACTGTTCTTTGAAGCATTAATTTACAAATTTGTAGGCATGGTATTGTCTTAAAAAACAAAGTTTTCTTTACCTAATTTACAGATTTTGAAATTGTTATATTACAAACAGTATGCATAACTACACCTTTGTGTAGCAATAATGTTTTGGATGTGAAATGTAGGCTTAGGGGTGGTATAGAAATATCCAGAGTACAAGTTGATAGAGCAAATGCTCACCCACAAAAACCTCACCCCCCATGTTGAGTATTGAAATTCATGTTTATTTAGTTTACACCCCTTAGAGAGCACAGTACCACTTGCAAGTGCAACTGGGAAAATATGACTCTTATGGGGACTCAGGATGACCTCATCAGTGTGTTTTATACAGTATGTTTATATAAAAGTTGGAATAGAAGAGCTGTGCACACATTCTCTAATGGAAATAGAGACAGCAATAAGCATTACACACACACATATATATATATATATATATATATATATATATACACACACAAGTTTTCCATGATGAGTATTGAACCTCCTACCTATTTAGGTTATGCAATCCAGAGAGCACTGTAGTAGTTTCAAGCACCACATGAGAATTCTGAAAACTTAAGAGAAGAGAGAGCACTTTTATAAGGATGATCTCATCAGTGTGTTTCATACAAGATATGTTCATAAAAGATGGCATAAGGGAGCTGTGTGCACATTTAAATGGCTCATCTCCAAAGGAAATGGAGAAAGCAACAAACACACACCCACACCCACACACACACACACACACACACACACACACACACACACACCCATTTTCCATGGGTGGTATTAAACCTCTTACCTATCTAGGTTTCACAATCCATATTAGTTACAACCACCACAGGAGAGGTCTGATTCTTAAGGGGAGAGAGTGTATTCTTGACAGGATGACGTCATCAGTGTGTTTCATACAGGATGTTTCCATAAAAGTTGGTATAGGGGAGCTGTGTGGAATTTCAGTTGGGGGAAATGGAGACAGCAGCAAGCATTTTACACACACACACACACACACACACACACACACACACACACACACACACATATACACACACACACAGACAAACACACACAGTTTTCCATTGTTGATATTAAACCCCCTGCCTATTTAGGATACACAACACAGAGAGCACTGTATTAGTTGCAAACACCACAGGAGAATTTTGAATCTTAAGGGGAGATAAAGCACTTTTGTCAGGATGACCTCATCATTGTGTTTCATACAGGATGTTTCCATAACAGTTTGTATAAGGGAGTTGTACGCACATTTAAATACATCTTCTCCAGGAGAAATGGAGAGAGCAACTGACACTGCACACACAAACAGACACATACAAGTTTTCCATGGCTGGCATTGAACCTCTTAGCTATCTGTGTTACAGAATCTATATTAGTCATAAGCACCACAGGAGAAGTCTGACTCTTAAGTGAAGAGAGTGTACTCTTGTCAGGATGAACTCATCAGAATGTTTCATACAGGATCTTACTGTGAAAATAGGGATAAGGGAGCTGTGAGAAAAATCAAATGTATTATTTTCAGGAAAAGTGATGCACCAAGTGATATACATACTCACACACACACACACACACACACACACACACACACACACACACACACACACACACACACACACACACACACAAGTTTTTCTTGTTGGGCATTGAACCTCCTACCTATCTAAGTTACACAATCTGGAGTGCACTGAATTAGTCACAAATGCCACAGAAAATGTCTGACTCTTGGAAGAGAGATTATACTTTTTTTCAGGATGACCTCATAAGTTTGTTTCAGAGAGGATATTACTATAAAAATAGGGATAAGGGAGCTGTGAGAAAAAGTTAAATCCATTATTATTGCAGGAAGTGGATACACCATGTTTAATTCCATTATTCTTACAGGAAGTAGATAGACCACCAAGTGATACACACATTCGCACACTTGCAAGTCTTCCAGTGTTGGATATTAAATCTCTTACCTAAGTTACACAATCTGGAGAGCACTTTATTAGTCACAAGTGCCAAAGTAGAAGTCTGACACTTTAGGGTGAGATAGCACTTTTGTCATGATGACCTCATCAGTACGTTTCAGAAAGGAAGTTAATGTAAAAAATAGGAAGATGTGAGGATAGTTAAATGCATTATTTTCAGGGGAAGTGAATACAACACCAAGTGATAAACACATTCACACACATATACATCAAAGTATTCAATGGTGGTATTGAACTTCCTACCTATCTAGGTTACACAACCTAGAGAGCAATCTACTAGTCACAAGGGCCACAGGAGAAGAAGGGCAATGCCTGTGTGAAACTGGACATTGGAATATTTGTAAAAAGCAATGTTTTGAAGAGAAGGTACTAAGAATCACAGGTCATGCAACAAATTCATATGTGTGCACAGGACAATGTAACATCATTATGATTGTCACATGCTATGGCATGATTTTATAATGAAATGTACATATTCTCTTTTCTATATATTGTATTAATATGAGGGGCATTGACATGTTCCATATAATGGGATGACGTACACATTGACTGTTGCACATCACTGGATTATCAAACATTGCATTGTTAGCATGTTGGGATGATTGCACATTTCCACTGTCTTAAACTTGCAATCTGTGAATTGTCTAGATAAACAGGTAAGTTGTACCCAGGACAGTGCACTGCAGATTGATAGTGATGGAATTTGTGAAAATAGCTTAACCACACTGGTAACACAGTGCAAGTGTAAGCGCTGCACAGCAGAAATATTACTTTACTCAAATGAATTAAGTGAGGCAACCTCATTCAAAAATTGTGATCATTTTTGGGTAATAGTAACACAGACATACAAACATTGTGCAACAGAAAAGTATAATACTTTGATCTACTCTATCTTTTACTTGTACTCTTTGAGCACAGCGCTGCTAAACTGATCTGCTCTGCTGATGGCAAAGTGTTAGCACATGTGTAATCATATCCTGAAGTGTTGAACTTACAGTGGTAATTCACAGTACTTTGTGCTGCTTTGTGCTGACTTCCGTGTAAATATATTTACAAGACAGCCTTCACAATAGGTAAAAGGTTGATTACTGTAACAACAGGATAATGATGTGTGAGAAAGGTTTAGCCTGCATTAACAGACACGGTAGTCAAACAAAGCATCATGAAACATGTCATCCATATGTATTTGAACATTTTCCACATGACAAGAAAAAAACATTTAAACCTGAGTACTGTCTTAAAACAACAATCAGTAATTCATATTTATGAAAGTTAATTTTTGACAGCGGATTTCAGAAAACATGATGTAGATAATCCTCTTTATTACCACTGTAATCGTTACATCTAACTCCTGTCTTTTTTAAAATTACATTAAACTGAGTAAACATAGCTTAGTACAGCAGTATGAAGTGAGACAAAGTAATCTGGATAAAGACTATTAAATCCAAACATAAAGCCATATGCTTCGTACTTTCATTTAGCCTTATTTACATTTGCTCCCCAGCACCAGACATTACACAAATGCAGAGGTGGAAGAATAATGATACAGAAGGGAGGAGATACATCAGCAGGGTGACATGGAGGCAGGGACATAGTAGATTATCACTGAAGCAAGATAATAGAGGCTCACAACAGTATGTAGTCAACAGGTACACCTAAATTACCAAAAACACTCAGTGCAATTAGCTAATGGATGAAACAGAGCCCTTGAAATTATTCAAAATTGTTTTTACATATCGGAGCATTACTTCATCATGCCTCAAAGGAATGAGTACTTCACTGCATTAATATAACACTACAGAAGCACACTGAAAACCTTTTGAAGAAGAATGGGTAAACAGAGAGTGAGACTGACACAGAGAAGAATAGCAAATATATGTTTTGTAGCCCATGAAGGAACATCTCTCTGATGTTTTAGTCTTACTTACTAAATCATTATTAATCTGATCTGCTCTGTACAATAAATTGATTGCTATAGGCAAAAATAATGGGAGGGAGAGTGCAATAAACATGAATACGTAACAAGGAAAAGGTTGGTTTACTAAGTCTACCTACTGGGGCTGCAATGTTTTTGAAAATAATGTCTTGCTGCAATATTCTAATGTTACATTAAGGAAATGTGTTATATGTAGAGAAATACATGTTTGCAAATAAATATATGATAGGAGTATGAGCTGTTATAAAGTAATAAACTGACATGCAGCTATAATCGAACCCATGATGCCATGCCAAAACACCAGGCTACAAACAGGATAATTATCTCAGTACACCACATTGGAACTCTTACTTTAATACATTCAGCAGCCTAATAAATGTTACACCAAATGTTTCACAGTACTACTTTTAGTATAGTTTACCCTGCATTCCTGAACTGCAGCAGATTTAACCACATTTGCACAACAGTAACCAGACAACTGAAGATTAGAATGAAATCTTTAGCTTTTGCAATAAGAAACTAAACAGCACTCAATATCACTCAGCATTACTGCATTATGCCAAACTCCTTGCAAACGTCGAACATGTAAAGCAAAACATTTTCATGGGCCATTTCTGACCATGTTTGTAGTGTAGGAATTAAATGTGTGAAAAAGAGGTGGATAGGACAGAGGTACAAATAGGGTTAACAAGCAGAGGGTAACACACAGGGAAAAGAATACAGGAATTTGGAAGAGGGTTGTGGGACAGCACCATAGCTATCCACTTCTTGAAAACATCATTGTACAGTTGTACACACAATTCCATGACCTTGTAGAGTAACTACACCAAAGATGGGTGACGATAATGGAATTATGTAGTATGACCCAATCAGTTGTGTCAGGGTGACATGTAGGCAAACTGGAGAGGTGCGTATGGGGTGTACTTTGTTTTGTGAGATAGGTGCCCATTTTTTTTTTTTTTTATTTGGGGGGAGTGGAAGTTTGGGAAAGGTGTTTAGGAATGATAGGGTCTGGTAAGTAGGATAGGTTAAGAAGGATCAACAGGCATAAAGGACATACAAAACAGACAGAGATGGTCATGAAAACAAAGAAATTGGGGACACCATGATTGGGGATAGGTAGGGGACATTAGTGCTGAACACACATCCAGCATGAGAACAGTGAGAAGTTTATCCTCACCCTTATGACTGTCATCAATGTCTCCTGCAGCAGCTCCCTAGGTCAGTACTGGACCTGGCATCATCTTTGGAATGTGACACAGGATCTTTTCAATCTTACTGATTCATGCACCAAGGCCCCTCTCCATTATAATTTCCAGTAGCCCTATCAGCTCCTGCCAGGTGATAAAATTGCCACCTCCACTACTACTGCTCCTGGAGGGTACCACTGCACCAACAGCTAAAGCAGAGCTATCTTATGCACTTGGAACAGGTATGGCAGGGGTTGTGAAGACAACACTGACATTTTGTGACCCTGAAGTGCTGGGTGTCTGTGGAGGTATGGCAGGCAGAGCCACAGTGGTCAGTGTACCTCTCTTTGAAGTTGATGATAAGTTTCAGTAGCTAGTATTGAAAATAGCAGATTGTTATTAAAGTATAACCCCACCCAAAAAATATAGAGACAGGGGGGAGGAGACAAAAAGAGATAGTTAGAAACATGACATATCATACTACTGTATGTTTTAAACAAACTTGTTTTGGAAATACATAAATAATTATGATAATTTACTATTGCTCACCTTTGCAACATCCATATATGATAGAAAGGCATTTATGTGTTTTAAATAAGCACATGTTACAGCTCTGGTTTAAGAAACAGATGTCTTTATTTCACAGATTGGAATTACACATTCTAACTTATTAATTACAATTATCAAAATGTAATTCTTCCTGATAGACTACTGTTAATATCTTATAAATAATTATCAATTTAGAAAAATATGCTGCTTTTGGGTATTGAACCCACATACTGCATTCTAATTGCCTAATGCAAGCAGCATTACATACTGGGAAAGGCATGCATGCATACATGAGATGAATGATGAGGTATGCCTTTTTGAGATGTTAGTGCTTGAGGGAATGAAAGAAACATTATGGCTTTAATTTCTACTTGATTAATACTTACCCCATGCATCTTTGAGGCAAGCTAATCTCTCCTGGCATGCTTCAGGATTTGCAGCTATCTTTCTGCAGCTGTAGAGAACAAACAGAAAAAATATATATACGAAAGCATGTTGAATAATTGCATTTGTTGGCTAGATAGTTACTACTATATCATAGACAGGTTATAGGTCATTATATTTACATAAATGGGATGTTCCCAGTCCTAAATTCAGCCTCCCATTGGCTTAGGAGGTCCTACTTGCACTTTTTAAGGTCAATATATTGGTGACAATGTTATCCCTCACTGTGTGGAATGTCAGATGCATTGGAAACAGCATTTGGTAAGCTATTCCAAGCTTTAGCCTTCTACTGAGACCTGTAATCCTCCTGCAGCAGCATACGGCTGTAGTGCTTCATGAGGAGTGCAAAAAAATACTGGAATCTTTAGCACCCCATCTTTGTGCTCTAAATCCAGAACTATTCTCTCCATTGACAGACATGTCTGCAAAAGACAAACTAAGAAATATGTCTGATTTGGCATCGAATTCAGATCTTGCATGTTACTGGTATTGCGCAAAAGATGTTCAGCCTTGCCATCTTTATTTGGGCAATTTAAAGCAGATGGACCCTTTGGCAGATATGATGGCACTTCTTACAGCACATAGCAGTAAAGGAGTAAAAATGTCATATAGCTGTGCCATATGGGATGCTCCACCCATTACAACAATTATCAACATACGACAAGGGACTGATTACTGATTTAGCTTTTGAGTGTTACACCTTGACAGGTGAAAGATGCTGAATCCTGACATATTTTCATGTTGAGGCATGTCCAATCTTAAAATATTATTTTAACAGCTGAAAAGCAAAGCCTTGGGATAAAGGATGCAAAAATTGCAACTTAATGTATTCTCTAATATTGCCACAAGAGAACCAACTTTCTACTATGGAAATTTGATATATATCTGAATGGATGGAGACATACTTCAGACAGGCCTATATGTGCATGGTTGTAATATGTCTTGAAATGCATTCCTATGTAAAAGTTATTCTTTCTGCAAGTAAATGTGGTTCACATGGATGAAGCTGAATGGGATGACTAATACAGGTCAGTTTTTTTTTTTTTTTGTTACATGTATACTTAAGAAGACATAATGGTCGTAAACACATAGTTGGAATATGTTATTCATTGTCATATCTAGGAAGAGGAAAATGCATTAGGATATGTTTATCTCTAAAACATTAATCAGATAAGATATGCTAAACAGCACATTTTCATTATGCAAGGCTCACTGATACTTTGCTTACAAGAAATAGGTTTAACATTATCAATTTTCTTTACTGATATAGTCTTATTCATAAAGTTGTTAAAAATGTGCTTCTTACACCCTTTTTAAAAATGTGCTTCTTACACCTTTTTTAAAAAGTATGTTGTAGTTAGATTTGAACCATTAAAAAGCTGCATTATTTTTTATTTTTATTTATTTTTATTTTACATTTGTTGACCGGGCTAGTCTAGCTGAATACATGTCCATTTTCAGTAGAGGCCCGGGGAGAAAAGCTCCACGTATTTGTACAGAGTTAATAGATGCTAAAAGATTAGAAGTTATACATTGTTGTCAAAAAAAATAAAAAAAAATAAGATAATACAAAAGTTTTAACAAATAATGTAGAATAGTAAACCAGTTCTGTAAGGTAGAGAGATAAATTTTACTTATATACATATATACATATATACATATAATTTGTGTACAATAGGTGGATTGTTAATTTGTAATAGGTAGTAAGTGAAGGAAGGGTGAGATAAGTGAGTGGGGGGGGCAGTTAGTCAGGGTTAGTACAGGTGCATAGCCAGTGATTATTGAGATATGGTTTTAGATGTTTTTTAAAAAGAAAAAGAGAAGTCTGAGCTGTGATATTGGAAGGAAGTTTATTCCATAATTTTCCTACAGAGTTGGAGAACAAGGAGTCACCTGCTGAGTTGTTGGATTTAGTAGTATTAATCAGCAGTTTGTTTGAGGAACGTAGATTTTTGAGATTATTATAAGGTGTGATGAGGTTAGAGAGTATAGGAGTATTGCTAGGTTGATACAGGGTCTTATGAGCTATTGTAAGTTGGTGAAATTGAAGCTGGTTAAGGAATTTAAGCCAGTTTAATTGTTTAAGATTAAGACAGTGATGGGTTCTGAAAGGAGAGCCTGTAGCAAATCTAGCAATATTATTATAGGAAGTTGTTAGTTTCTTGATGTTATTTTTAGAGATATTAGTATAAATGGGAGCAGCGTAGAGCAGAGTGGATAAAAGGTGAGTTCTAGCTATAGCAGACCTAGCTTCTGGAGTAAGATAGGGTTTGATTCTGTAAAGGGATCCCAGTTTCTTATTAATTAATTTTATTGTAGTGTTTATGTGTGTATCAAAGTTTAGATTGTTGTCAATTGTTATTCCTAGCAGTTTAGTGGTAGGGTCAGGTGAGATAAGGGTACCATTATTAGAAGTGAGATTGAAATGAGAAGAGATGGACTTTTGGGTTGGGGTGAAAAGTAGTAATTTAGTTTTTTTGGGATTTAGAAGGAGGCAGCAGTGAGAGAACCATTGTTCTACAGTGTTGAAGGCTTTTTGGGTAAGGGACTGAAGTTCAGTTGGTGAGGTAGCTGAGCAGATTAAGGTAGAGTCATCTGCATATTGAATGCAGGTGGAGTATTGAATAGCAGATTGCAGGTCATTAATGAAGATAGAAAAGAAAAGTAGGCCTAAAATAGAGCCTTGTGGGACACCGAGGGAGATTGG
Source organism: Protopterus annectens (assembly GCF_019279795.1). NCBI lineage: Eukaryota > Metazoa > Chordata > Ceratodontiformes > Protopteridae > Protopterus > Protopterus annectens. The sequence goes on from NC_056729.1 coordinate 844,684,447, forward strand.
GAGGTGATTAGATAGTTCATTTTGCCAGAGTACAGCCTGCTGACGGTTATCAAGGTAAGATGTAAACCAGTTCAAAGATGGAGAATCAAGTGAAAGAGACTTAAGTGTATGCAGGAGAAGTTGGTGGTTAACCATATCAAAAGCTTTGGATAGGTCAATGAAGACTGCTGATGAAAGACAGTTGTTGTTGCGGTTGTTGTTGATGTAGTTTTAGAATGATAGCAGGGCAGTGGTGGTAGTATGGACAGGTCTGAAGCCATGTTGGCAGTTAGCAAGTAGGTTATTTTGGAGAAGGTGGTTGAGAATTTGTTTGTGGATGCATTTCTCCATAATTTTGGCTATAGGGGATAGTAAAGCTATGGGACGATAGTTGGAGAAGTCATTGGAGTTTCCCCCTTTATGTAGTGAGATGATATGAGAGATTTTCCAGATTAATGGGACATCTCCTTCGCTTATAGATCTATTTATCAGAATGGAAATAGGGTAGGCAATGGCCTTATCTCCTTTTTGCAAGAATTCTGCTGGGTGTTTGTCGGCTGATGGGGAGGTAGGTTTTAATTTTTGGAGAAGGGAAGAAATGTATGAAGTAGACACAGGTTGGGGGTGGAATTGAGGGGGTGGATTAGTAGAAGAAGTGGGTAGGTTAGATATATCAGGTGATAGGTGGCTAGCTAGAGTTTGGATGGTATCTGTGAAGAAAGAATTAAAGGCATTTGCAGTTTGTATCGGATTCTTGGGGTTAGTACCCTGAGGATTGGGTGTGATCAATTGGCCTGGGTAGAGAAGATTATTAATACTAGTCCAGAATTTCTTTGGTTGTCTGAGAGAGGTTTGTTGTAGTTGGAGATAATAATTCTTTTTATCTAGCAGGATGGCTCTTTTTGTGCTGTTTCTATGTTCTCTAAAGGTTTGATGGTCTATCAGATTCTTAGTAGTACGCCATTTTGCCCAGTATTTATTTCTAAGTAGGATTTTTTGTTTAGTATTGTTAGTAAGCCAAGGGGCTGGTTTAGCTTTGATTCTAATAGAACAAGTTGGAGCATGATGATCCAGGATGGCTAAGAATGTAGAATTAAAGTATTCCACTTCTTTGTTTAGAGGGAGAGTTTTTAATGGTGTCCAATTACACTGATTGAGTTCTGCTTGGAAAAGTTCTGGGTTAAAATGCTTTTTAGAGCGTATTGTTCGGAAGGTGTTAGGGAATATTATGTTGGTTTTATGTCTGATAATATATGTTAGAGAATGGTCACTAAGGTCATCTGGAAGGATTCCTGTTGTGTAGGTTTGCTGAGGAGTATTAGTAAGTATCCAATCTAAGGTGGTTGCTTTGTTATTGATTTTATTGGTTCTGGTAGGGGATTTTATAAGTTGTGAAAAGCCATAAAGGTTAATATGGGTGGTGGGGTTGCTATTTGTACAGGATTTGCAATCAATGTTGAAGTCCCCAAGAATTATGGTTTCTTGTGGGATATTACTAGAAAGCCAGCTGAGAATATACTTTAGAGTATTATTATTGTTCCCTGGGGGAAGATAAACACAGATGATGTTTATGGCTTTACTTGTATTTAGCTGTAGTTTGAAGAAAATTATTTCTACACTAGTGTTTGTGGGTAAGTTAAGATTAAGTGTACTGACTTGTAGCTCATTTTTATAGAGGATTGCTACTCCTCCTCCCTTTTTGGAAGTATGGTCGAGTCTGATGATATTATAGCTAGGTGGGGATATTTCATTGTCCTTAATGGTGGGTTTTAGCCATGTTTCTGATAAACATAGGACATCAAATGGATGAGCCTGTAAGAGGGCATGAAGTTGAGCAACTTTGTTACAAATACTGCGTATGTTTAGATGTGCAATTAAGAGTAAGTTGGTAGGTTTGGTAGGTGATTGGGTTATAGAATTGTCTTGGCAGTTATTTGTTGTGGTAGGGTGATTGTTAGGGCCAGGGTTTGGGTGGATGTCACCATCTAATGGAGACTGATGGGGTGTTAAAGGTTAAGGTTGTTGTGGCTTGCAGTAGAAATCAAATACTTTTCTAGCTTTTAGGTTAGAAAAGTTAATATGTGTAAGTCGATGATATTTGGCTAATTGGTAGCTGGGTTTGAAAATGATATTTAGGAAGTAGTAAGAAGGAGGTTTTGTAGGTGATGAGGTGTGCTTGGATGGTAATGGTAGGGTATTGTTAAGAGAATATTCATAGGAGGTAATGAGATAAGTGGTGGCTAGAGGGGGTAATAAGAAAACCCACATTAAAATTTGAAATTTTTGGGGGATTATAGGGATTGACATTCTAAGGATGGTGAGTTGAATAGAGAAATGGGAGGTAGGAAATAGAAGTACTGTAGAGAAATAGTAGTAGAAATAGTAGTAAAATAGGTGTTAGGAGAAAGAGTGATTAGTGATGGTTTGAGTGGGTGGGTTGTGAAAAAAAGGGGTTGGGTGTACTAATTATGTGTTTTGTATGATAGGTGTAAATTTTGGAGGGGTGTGTTCTGTAAGTGGATAAATTTAGGAGCACTGGGGGCAGATGGAATTTGGGGGCAGGGTAGGGGAGCGGAGAGAGCCCGAAGGGCGAACGGAGTGGGGTGAGACTAGAGAGAGTTCTGTCAAGGAAGACAATTAGTGAAGTCTGAGAAATTCAGCAGATAAGTTTGGTAGAATGGGAGATTGAGAGGGAGAGAGTGAGAGAAAAAATAACAAAGCTGGTAGGAAGAGATTAAGGCTGTTGGAGAATAGCAGGAAAAAGGATACGTGGAATAAGGAGAGATGGTAAAAAGGTCAGTGAAAAAGCTGGGGACAATGAGCTAGAGGTAGGATTAGCAAGTGTGTAGCAATTTGGAATACAATAGCTTATAGAGTGACATCACCTAGTGGCCAGCAAGTTAATTGCAAGAGCTAGGGCTTCTATAGGTGATGGCAGGCTAATTGAAAGATGGAAATGGACCAGACAGAAAAGAGAGGTTAGGAGTTAGAAGTAGGGATACTTTAAGGAGATTAATTAGGTGGGGGGGGGGGGGTTGGCTGCTGGCTACCTTGACTAGGAAGCTTTGACTAACCTAGCAGAAGCTTGAACATTAATCAAGTTGCATATAACACTTAGTTATAATGATACATACTTTCACTGGCTTATAGGAAGGGAAAAGTCTCTCAGGGAGCCAGTAGCTACTTCTTTAGTTAGATTTAATTTCTGTGGCGTCCAGCGGATTAAATTCAGTTGTTTGGTGTAGGGGCAAACCGAAGCACACAGCTGGTAATATAGAGAAAGAAAGAAAAAAAAAGGGGGGGTGTGAGGCATGCAACACATACAACAGGAAATCAGGTTAAGGCTATTCTTAGATAGACAGCATTCAATGTAACATTCAAAGAGTATTCTTGTTGGTGTATCAAAGCTCTTATGCACTCTAATTCAATGTTACATTCTAAGAGTATTCTTGTTGGTGTATCAAAGCTCTTATGCACTGTAAGCTACAAACTCAGTCAGCTAATTAGAATAAACACAGAGTTGCATTTGCTAATTTAAGTAGGAAAAATCCATTAACAGACAATCAAGTAAATTACACTGTGTGTTTAGTATATATGTCTCTAATATCAGTAAACTGCACTGAGATACGTAGACTAAAAAATAAATGGTTAGTTTATTAACCATACAGAGTATTAGGGAAAAAACATTCCTTTCCACACCTGCAAGGGAAATATCACTTTATAAGTTCAGCATTCAATAGCGCCATTTGAAAAAGTCCCTGGTGTAAGTCGCTCTGTAAGCTAGGCTAATACAGCACTGAGAGCTTGGGGACAGAGTACGATAGATATCTCTGTGTCGTAGTCAGGAACTGACTGTATAGTTCTTATGTAAGCTAAAGGAGGAACTAGTTGTAGTCCTAGGGTAAGTCGCCTTGAAAGCTCAGTCAGTACAGCGATGTGGGTCCTAGGGCAATTTACTTTGAGTACATATCAGTGCCGCACATCTAAAGGTGCAATTAATTAAACTTCTAGGTGTAAGACGCCTTGAAAGCTCGGTCGTAGCAGCGCTGCGCACCTAGGGTAGTGTAAATAGAGTAAATATCAATGCCTCGCACAGAATTCGCTATTTAAAGCTGTGCAAAGCTGTATGGCAATTGTCATAGCACTAATACCAGGTTTAAAAGGACGCACGGGATTTGTGGAGGGAAAATGTAGAAAATCAGGAACATTTGTTTATGTTTTACAATAGAATACACATTATTTACCAGAAGTCCCTGCCCTTGTACGTTGTGCCACAGAGACGGTGCTATAATGTATAGAATTTTTTCTCTCAGTACTGTCCGGAGTGCTGAAGAAAGTGCACTGTTGCCAGATGTGCTTGAGTTACTTCAGGCAGTCTAAACTAAAATGTTCACTTTTTTGCTTAGGTAGTGAATCGTGTTTATACAGTGCCAGGCAGATTGCAAATGTACCTGCGATGTCCTGGTAAAATCAATGGGCTGCCACCAATTAAATGTGACTTCAGGCCAATATCCCACCTGACTGCCAACAATAAAATGTGAAGTCCCTCACTATTCTGGGTCACTGACTGAGGAGATCAATCCTCACTACTGACTCCAATGTGAGACTGTCACTTAAACTACAGTAATATTTCAAACATTTCCCCTAAGATCACAACAAGAACACACTCAATAATCTGGGACTGGACTGTATACTTCTGTCCACCACTAATATAACTTCTTATTACACTATTCAGAGCAATGTGCCCCAGTTTAAGACCTTTGATACACTCACACTCAATGTAAATTTAAATCTCACACATACAAACTCTTCTGGAACAGCCTGACACAGATTTCCAGCTGTGTCTCAAGGGGTGTCTGATTATGAAAATTAAATATCAAAATAAATTATAGTTATGACGAGAGGTGGCCAGGCCTTCAAATTTACCTGGGGAGTATCAAATAAGTATAAACACTTTCTAATCTCTAAAGAGCACATTGATTTCCAGCCACAATGTAAAGTAATGAAAAACATTTAATAATAAGTAAAATGATTACAAGAATGTAAACCAATAGCGTTCAATAAACACCAGAATTAAATCATCAGAAGTGTAAAATCAAACTGAAAGATAGAAGCCCATCATTCTAGATAATCTCTATCTGAGTAACTCAACTTTCCTAATCTAACTAGAGAATATTGTCTCTGATCTACTCTAAAGCATAACAGCAAGGCAAAGGCAGGCTTACAGTTTTTGATGAGTTCTCTTTTCTTTGGGTATCACTGCACAGCACAGTAACTGACTGTTGCTTCTCACAAACTGTTCAGCACTTGACAAACTGCTCAGTACTTGACTAACTGCACAGCTTAACAGTCTCAACTGTTTTTTTTTTTTAAATGACGGTCAGCTGTTTGAATAAGTTCTTTTTCCTGTCAGTCAGCTGCTTAAATAATCACCTAGCAACCAGGAACATTCTAATAGCATCATTTACTCGTCAGCTGATCTGCACAGTTTATACTTTAGAATGTCCCTCACAAACATGTTTAATTAGAAATGTATCAACACACTGACAGATTCTTTGAACAATCTTTCTGAACAGGGAAATACTCAACATTTTAAAAACGTATTTACATTTTCACAATTAGACATGCTGGCAAAGAATACAAGTTAATCTGAGAATATACACAAATTTCCTGCAAGACATAGTAACACAGATGGCAGTGTTTTCATTTTCTTCATATTTCTCTTCCCCACCTTATGGCTCAACCACAATTGTCAAGTGACCCTTGAAAACTAACATTTGAGAAAAATGGGTCTACCTGGGAATATTATCTGACTCCTTTCCAGGGCACTCTATTTGCACTGGCATTATTAACCCCACTGCAGTGTTCTCCTTCTGAGAAAATATAGCTGAGCACAGCCCACACCCCATAATTTGAAGCATCAACCTGTAGAATAAATTCTTTATTGTAATCTGGGCTGGCTAACACAGGGGCCCTCCCAAAATGTCTTTTAATTTTTGGAATGCTTGTTCACAATCTGTGGTCCATACTACATTGTACAGTTTATTCTTACTAGTTAAGGGGGCAGCTATGGTACTGTAATTGGGCACACATTTCCTATAGTACACAGCTGTCCCTAGAAATCCTCTCACTTGTTTCTTAATAACAGGAACTGGCCACTCTTGAATAGTTTCCTCCTTGATGGGTTCTACCCTAATTTTACCACTTCTCACTCAGTGTCATAAGTAAGTGACCTCTGCCATACCCACTTAACACTTACTGGACTTAATGGTTAATCTTGCTCGACTTAATCTATCCATGACCTCCCTCACATGTTGATCTACAAATGCCCATAGCATAGTCCTTAATGTAATGTTTAACCTTTCCACAAGATTATTAGGCTAGGGATGGTAGGGGGTGTTCTTTAAATGTTTCACGCCACAAAATTTCCACAGATAAGTCAACAGGTCTGACATTAAATTGGCACCTTAATCAGTCAGTATTTCCCATGAAAAACCTACTCTGCTGAAGATTTCTAGCAAAACATTTGCCACTTTTTCTACATCAATATCACCTGCAAAACGAATATTGGGACTTTAGCTATAAGTGGCAGACAGTCGGCTCTAGGCTCTACCAACTGCCGCATTACCTCACCTCATACCTCTCAACCTGGAAACATAAAACATCTGGATACAACCCATGAAAAATAGGTACAAATCTGTATGCTGATTAACATAAAATTTGCATGCATAATTATACAACCCCACCCACTCCAATGGAATTGTGTAATACCAACTTTCAAACGCAAACTGAAGAACAGACATATTGCCCCAGGCCTTGTAGTAAATGGTATACCTGTTGCGCTACTAACACAAACAGACTTGAGATAAGCAGCACTAAACTTCTCTCCCCCTGAAGAACTATGCAGCACAAGAAATCTGGAAAAAGCCAAAATTCATTGGGGGGGAACAAAGGCTCAAAACCAGGGACACATTTTAAACTGCTTGTATAATCTTAGAAAGTTGCTAGAACAAAATGTTTTGTGTTACCATGCATTTTCTGAAAGATAGGAAGACTGAAACTTAAATGGTTATCATTATGTAGTGAATTGGTTACTAAGCTATTGGCCCTGAGGCCCTTATAAGCCTAGCCAAGAGTTTGGCCCATGTTTAGACAAATACAAATGACAGCATTTTCATTTGTAATCACGGTTCTGTTATTCCTGTTTTTATGTGATTCTTCTGGGATCCCATTCCAAAGTATACTACACAACCACAGCTTCCTTACTTGGCAAGTCGGCTATAATTATTTTTCCTATACTTAAGTGAGCCTTAATGTGCCACTTTTTACAGCTTAAATGAGTGTGTGCACATCCATGTGCGTGCACACACACACACACACACACACACACACACACACACACACACACACACACACACACAAACTACAAAATGTTGCAGGCTTAATAATACCAGGTTTCTCCACATTTGCAATGCATTAAAACAGCCAAGTCCATCTTACCTTAAATTTATCATTCTCCCTTAGCAATACTATCCTATTCTATCCTGACCTTTTCTTCTCTGTTGAACTCTCCCACATCTCTTTTAACAACCTGACCTTCTTCCAAGAATATCTACTTTACCCCCCAGTACTCGTATCTTAATCATTATCCCCACCCTAAAAGGAAAATACATAGTCAAAAAAGCCTCAATGAACAAAACAAACACAAACCAGTTACCAGCATCAGTCAATGTTGGTATAATAAAAAATTGCATTTATTTGTAAAAGCCTTTAATGGAAAATGGCTAATAGAATGACTATATCAAAAAGGAAGGAAAGACTAACCATAATAAAAATGTATGACACAGTCATCATAAAATGCAAATCATGAACACATATCCATGCATATGCTACTTCTACAGCCAGTTAAGAAACACAGATTTTTGACTACTAATTCGCAATCACGACATACCTGATCATTTATACTACTAGACTTCAGACCCCCTGCAAGGCTACGAACCTGTGAAGAGTTTTTATTTCTTTTCCTAGAGACAGACAAAATCAACCTAACTGGTATTTTATTTCCACAAAGTTTCAAAAACATGAGGTGCAGTTCTTAACCTTACAATAAAGGAGCAGCAGGTTAATCTGATCCACAGGTCCACTTACAAACCCAACAGTATATTCCCTTTAAGTTAAAAAAGCAATAAATGCTTACAATTAACACAGATTAAAATTGTACAATAACAAAGTAGGGGAATCAAAATGCAGACACGTTTATCGTTTTAACAGAAAAAAAGAATCTTAGCATTAGTAAGTTAAGAACTGCATTGCGTGTTTAGAATTAAACGTGAATAATATATATATATTTTTTTGCAGTGGGATGCATACCTCTCAAGTTCTTTGTTCAGTTATGTCCCTGATCTTGGATCTTTGTCCAGAATTGTTGAAATATCGGTCTTATAAAGTTAGAAAGTTGCTAGAACAACATGCGTTGCATGTGCATGCATTTTCTGAAGGATACAAAGCCTGAAAATCAAATGTCATTATTTTCTTACTATAGTCCTTAATAATTTGACAGACAACCACACATTTTTACAAAGAAGAGACCACAAATATGATACAAGCATCCAGAGATCATGCAAAGTTCTAGACAGTGGAGAGGTATGGCAGGAGGCACAAAAGACAACTTTGTGTGTTACTATACAGATGCCTTTTGTAAAGTGAAGTTTAGCGAAAGTGTGCAACATGATGATATCGCTATGGTAGCTAATCGTATCTGGGTTGGATGCCTTTCAGTCAGTGAATCATACTCAAAGGCACATGTGATGTCAGGAGTCCATCCACAAATTCCAAGTCAGACTTTCCCAGTTAACAAATGTTAAAATAAAAAAAAAACACAGTAGTAGAAGACATTCGTTAACTGCAAACAAATACGATGTGTATGAATGTGCAAGTCAGCAGACAAATGTCCAAGTAGAAAAACCCACCATTGGTAGAACAGTCAACCTCCTTGAATACACATCTCTGTAAATCTGTCACCCTTATAAGCAATATGTAGCACAGCATGTACATAAATATAAAAGACCATGACCAAGTAAACTCAAACTAGTACTTGAGCGAGAAGAGCCGGAACCATTCAAAATGCAAAAGCAGACAGTATATAAGCGATATGCAGTGCATACATAAATATGAACTGAAAGCAGAGACAAATACCGGTACAATGAAAGAATCACGTTAACCAAGTAAACTCAACACTACAAAATGCAAAGCATGTCTTGTAAAATGGGCTAGCAAACTCTCTAAAATGCAAAGCATGTCTTGTAAAATGGGCTAGCAAACTCTCTAAAATGCAAAGCATGTCTTGTAAAATGGGAAATAGCAAACTCTGTAAAATGCAAAGCATGTCTTGTAAAATGGGCTAGCAAACTCTCTAAAATGCAAAGCATGTCTTGTAAAATGGGCTAGCAAACTCTCTCAAATGCAAAGCATGTCTTGTAAAATGGGCTAGCAAACTCTCTCAAATGCAAAGCATGTCTTGTAAAATGGGCTAGCAAACTCTCTAAAATGCAAAGCATGTCTTGTAAAATGGGCTAGCAAACTCTCTAAAATGCAAAGCATGTCTTGTAAAATGGGCTAGCAAACTCTCTAAAATGCAAAGCATGTCTTGTAAAATGGGCTAGCAAACTCTCTAAAATGCAAAGCATGTCTTGTAAAATGGGCTAGCAAACTCTCTAAAATGCAAAGCATGTCTTGTAAAATGGGCTAGCAAACTCTCTAAAATGCAAAGCATGTCTTGTAAAATGGGCTAGCAAACTCTCTAAAATGCAAAGCATGTCTTGTAAAATGGGCTAGCAAACTCTCTAAAATGCAAAGCATGTCTTGTAAAATGGGCTAGCAAACTCTCTAAAATGCAAAGCATGTCTTGTAAAATGGGCTAGCAAACTCTCTAAAATGCAAAGCATGTCTTGTAAAATGGGCTAGCAAACTCTGTAAAATGCAAAGCACATCCGTCTTGTAAAATGTGAACTACCACTTGAGTGAGAACAGAGCCGGAGCCTGTCTAAAGATTTAAAATGTAAAGGAACTAAGTAGCACTAGACAGTACACTTAATTAAGTTTTTCTCGTATTTGTATTGTATGTATAAGCAATATGCTGCAGCGTGTACAAAAATAAAATACCAAGTAAACTTAATGCAGAGAAAAAAGAATCAAGTTAACACAGTCTTTTTTTGGGTTTTTTGCCTTTATCTGGAGCCGGGGAAAGAAAGAAGTGTTGTGCACACTGCCAAAAACCTGTGGACTGCCAGGACCGGTAAATTTAAATTAAGCATTAATGGCTTGCAGCTGCATGCCTCATGCTGACATCATCATGCACATCCTGCACATGACGATGTCAAGAACAGTAAAAAAAAAAAAATAACTGGGAAATGTGGAAATTACAGGGGCCACTCAGGAATTTGTGGGACTCTAATATTTTGCCTCAAAACAGGTATTTACCAAGGAATCCTTGGGGTCACTCTTGGTACCACCTCTCACTTCCATTATTGCAGTCACCTTGTCCAAGGGAACATCAGTACCCACCAGCAGCTGTGGCTCCCATTCAGACTTACTACTACCAGATATCACCTTCTCTGACCATCACACCAGTCCCAGCTTCAGGTATATGATCTTTCTTTGTCTCACCCAGCCTACTGGGCCTACATGCCTTTCTCCAAGCCTAACTGCATGTCACTGCATGCACACAATGTACTGTATCATAAAAGGGATATCTATCAGGACATCTGCAGGAATATCCCCAAACACACCTACATGCTTGCTTCCTCTTCCACCCTCCCAGTCAAGATGAACCCTAGCCAACGGTATTTGGAACAGGGTTCCTCCCATGCTCTGACTGAAATGGACTGCCCAAGCAAGTACTGCTCTTCTCTAACCACTGCAGGCCTCACAATGGTTATATTAGAAGCAGTGTCCCTATTAGCAGTTAAGTGTCTACCATCTACTAATATAGGATATAGATTTTGGTGATAATTTGGCACCCCAATTGTTTCTAAACAACTTACCACTGGTAGTTTTTCATCCACACTTACTGGCTCCTTCAACATCTGTTTCTCACTTTGCATCAGTGGACATTTTAGCTGCTTTCTGTCTCCTCTGGTTACACTTGAAACATCTAATCCCTAACCATGCAGTTGGAGTAGTAGTTTCCCCCATTACTGGTGCACTCTGTTGGAGTGGTATAGACTGCCCCCCATGGGTTCCCTTATGTCCATGTACAGCAATGGGTATCCCTCTCCTATGCAGTGGTGCTCTGTTTCCCAAGTAGAGATCCTCTTTTCTCCCCAACTCCTCTGCAGAGTTGCACTCACAATCCGTTAACCAGACTCTCATGTCATCAGGCATTGTACTGAAGGCTTGTTCCCTCAACAACAGGTCCACCAGTTCCTCAAAAGTGGAGACCTGACAACCATTCACCCATCTATGAAAGTAAGTACATAAGTCAGCAATATACTCATGTACACTTTCATCTGCCTTGCATCTATGTTCACAAAATGTTTTTTTCTATAAGCTTCAGGTGTTAGTTTAAAACAATCTAGAAGACAATTCTTAAGATTAACATAATTCAAACAATCTACATCAGATAAGTTTGACATGGGCTGAACAGTTTTACCATGGAATAAGGGAGTCAGTAGCAGAACACAGTGCTCATGGTCAACACCATATTCTCTACATACCCTATCAAAGGTATGAATTAAACTATCAAACATATCCCCATCTCTGTACTGAGGAAAAATTGTACTGACCTGTACAGATTCTGGGGTCCAGTTATTCCCTTCCCTGTTACCTCCCTGACCTTCTCAAAATGTTTGAAGCTCCATTTCATGCTGATGATGTCTCTCATTTTCCTCCACTTCTAAATGTCTGACCTCCAGTTCATGTTCCTGCTGTTTCTCCTCAGCCTCCAAATGTTGCATTCTCTGCCTTCCTTCAGCCTCCAGATGTTGGGTCTCCAGTTGCAGTTTCTCTTCAGTCTCTAAATGTTTGGCATCCAGTTCACATTGATACTGTTTCTTTAAGGTTCTAGATGTTGCATTCACTCCTCAGCCCCCTGCCTTTGGGCTTCCAGGTTCAGTTTCTCCTCAATCTCTAGATGTTTGGCCTCTGGGTACAGTCCCTCTAACACCAGACAGATTATCAGGTCCTCTGAAGAACATGTGGACTGCCCCATCTCGGCAGGCTGCACATCACCAACACTGAACTGGATATCATCCGAACGGCTAGTCTGAACAGTGGCTGCAACCAAGGCTGAAAACATTGCTTCCTTAGTCAGGTTGGCATGCACCAATCCTCTGACTTCACAGTAAAGGTATTTTTTGCTGCTTGAATGTCCAGTTAAAATCCCACTGGACAGCCAACACTTAAATGTGATGTCTGATCAGTATCCCACTGGACTGCCAACAGTGAAATGTGACATCCTCCACTATCCTGGATAAGTAATTAAGAAGCTTCAGTCCTCATTACTGACTCCAATGTGAGACTGTCACTTAAACTGGATTAATATTTCAAAATTTTCCCCTAGGAGCACAAGAGGAACACACTCAATAATCTGGTACTGGACTGTATACCTCTGTCCACCACTAATGTAACTGCTTATTACACACTTCAGAGCAATGTGTCCCAGTTTGAACTCAAAGTAAATTTAAATCTCACGCATCCAAACACTTTTGGAAAAGCCTGACACAGATGTTTAGCTGTGTCCCTTCCCCAAAATAATACTCTAATGCTGCCACCAATCAGAGTGTCTTCATGCCCTTCTAAAGGGGTGTCCAATTATGAAAATTAAACATTAAAATAAATTACAGCTATGACCAGAAGTGGCCAGGCCTTCTAGGTGACCTGGTGAGTATCAAACAGGTATAAGCACTTTCAAATCTATAAAGAACACACTGATTTCCAGCCACAATGTAAAGTAATGAAAAACATTTAATAGTAAGTGAAAGGATTGCAAGAATGTAAATCAATAGCTTTCAATAAACACCAGAATTCAATCACCAGAAATGTAAATTAAACTGTAAGATAGAAGTCAATAAGTCTAGAAAACCTCTATCTGAGTAAATACATTTTTCTAATGTAACTAGACTGTCCCTGATCTACTCTAAAGCATAACAGCTCATTACTTGAGTAACTGAACAGCTTAATAGTCTTAACTGTCTTATTATTTTTAAAATAACAGTCAGCTGTTTGAAAAAAATATTTTCCTGTCAGTCAGCTGTTCAAATAATCACCTAGCATACAGCTAATGACACCACATACTGTTAGCTGATTCTACAAAGTTTGTACTTTAGAATGTCCCTCACAAACATGTGCAATTAGGAATGTATCAAAACACTGACAGATTCTTTAAACATTCTGTGTAAACAGGGAAATACTCAATATTTAAAAAAAAATAACTTACATTTTCCCAACTAGATATGTCAGCATACGGTACAAGTTAATCTGAGAATATACACAAATCTTCTGCCAGACAGGCTAACATAGATGGCGGTGTTTTCGTGTTGTTCACAGTACCTTAAAAAGGAAAAGTAAATCTTGTGGATTATGGCAAAATGTTCTGTAAACTATATTTGAGCAATGTTTCATGTACCTTATTTCTGTTAATTCACCTCAGTCAAATCTTGAGCCACAGAGAAAGTTATCTGGCAGGGTTATTTCCTTGAATAATTACTATTCAGTGTGCTGCACGTTGTGCAAAGACACTAAGGATTGAGCTACCTAAGGTAGCCTAAATTAATTTTTTCACTTTTTTCCTTAGTTTGTGTAATTTCTTTGTGGGCTGCCAAGTGAAAAGAAAATTAACCTTAAAAAAAAGGTAAATAAAACAGACATATTATGATAAACTGCAATGCAATATCTACACAGGATTCAAACAATGCCACATGTGCCTTATTCCTCTTGATCACTTCAGTAACACCTAGTACCACAGAATTTAACATCTGTCAGGTACATTTATTCAATTAAGCTCTCTCCCTGGTGCAGGAGGCCACACAACAATGCCAGGTTTGTTTGAGCAACCTATGGTAATGTAAACTAAACTTTACACATTTTCCCTTAGGTAGTGAGCCCTGGTTTCATGCTTCCAAGTGTAGAGCGAATGGGGAAGACATAATATGTTAGAGAAATTACAGAAAGTTAATAAAATGCAATGCATGGGTATATGTAGCATTGACCATAACAAGAAGTACATTCAAGTAAACAATTCTTCCTTCTCACATCTTCTTGAAACACCAGACATGTACTTTGTGGGGCATATTATCAGAATTAAGTGGACAGACTAACAATCAAATGTTGTTAATCATAGGTTCATAGGTTCATAGGTTTATACTAGGCTATCTGCCCTAAGGCATTTATAAGCCTAGCCCAATGTTTTGTGGCTTACGCCACCCCTTATATGAAAAAATACTGTGCCCATTAGTTTGTTGTGCCTCTGTCCAGCAGTGACACAGAGATGATTCCCGGGGTAAACCTACGATCTCCCATCCACAGGTCAAGATTTCTCTTGAACAGAGCCAGCGAGGTGCTCTGCCTCACATGGACTGGGATTTTATTCCACAGCATAGGAGTCTCTGAGTGATAAATCTATCCCTCCAGCACGTCCTATTTATATCCGTGCTAAGGTTTAAGTCGCTTGCTCTAGTGGTTTTGGTGGATTTGGATTTTTGAGGTGGAGCATGTCCATTAATTCCAGGTTGGACATGGCCTTGTATGTCAGGCACATGTCACCTCTGAGCAGATGGTATGCGACTGAATAGAGCTGGAGTTTCTTCAATCTGGCAGCATATGACAGATTTTGGAGTCCCTTTATCCTTTCGGTGAGGAACTTTTGGGGTCTCTCCAATTGCTGCAGATGTCGGGTGAGATACATCCCGAATGGGGCATTGTACTCGATCATTGGTCTGATAAGTGAAGAGTACAGGGGAACAATGACCTCACTAGATCTGGATGTGAATCCCTTCATGATCAGGTGGGCAATGTAGAAGGTCTTTCTAACCACTTTAGCAACGTGAGTGTCAAAAGAAAGGCCACTGTCAACCTGGGTCCCCAGGTCCCTGATAACCTCTTCTGTGCTTAGTGGATTGCCACCTATATGGTAGCTTGGGGTTACCTTGTTTTTCCCGAAGGGTATGACTATACATTTTTTGGCGTTTAACTTCAGGCCATGGCTCTGGCACCAGCTATCTGTTTCCGTGAGTCCCTTCTAGGACTTCAATAAAAGGTCCCTTTAATAGGGACAACAACTGCTTTTTAAACAACAACCCAAAGGTTTCACAAAATGTAATTAAATATCTGTTCAGACAATCATCTGTAAACATATCATGTAAGGGTAGATTCAAACCATGCATCATGTGATAAACTTTATCTATAAGCTCAGAGCAGTTATACCTTGTGCTACAGCAAAAGTGAACTATCAGCTGTATGTTCTTCCTTGAGTACTATCCACAGTGACAACAGCTGCACAATGCTGCTTAGCTGGCTTACACCATCTATTGAAGCCTTAATTAAAATTTTCATTTTTTTTCTTAAGAAGTGAAATTGACTTTTGTGCTGCCAAGTGGAGTGCAAATGATAGAAGGCAATAAATTATTGTATATCAAATACTTTACACACACACACACACACACACACACACACACACACACGCACACACATATATATATATTATATATATATATATATATATATATATATATATATATATATATATTTATATATATATATATATATATATATATATACACACACACAGTATATATGTTTGATCAGATGTATTATTTTGCAATTTGAACCCTCAAACAAAGGTATTAAAAAGCAATCATTTCACAATATTTCCCAGAATTGCCAAAGAGACATATGCTAGCAAAGTGATAAAGAGTTTAAAAAAAATTTTTTAGATTTGCTGTATCCAGGACCGTTTGTAAGCTTCTGAGCCCCCAAGCCTTTCTGGGTTAGAGGGAAGCCTTCTAGCTTAATTTTGTTTCTTAGAACTAGCCAGTTTTCTAGTTTCAGCACTCATATCTGTTTCTTTGAGCTAAGCACTTGTTTAGAACTCATTGTAAGCACTAAATAAGCTACAAATTACTACAGCCCTCAACTTTCCTCACTTGTCTAGAGGAAAACAGTTTTTAGTACTTAATAAATAAGCACCTATCCAGGCATGTCTAAGGGTCAGCTCCTGGTGTTTTCTCCTGTCTACCTGATGAATCTTGGCATCTTCGGGCAATGCAGCAATTGCCTCATGTACACAGACAACCCTCTCCTCATGCCACCCAACACTACAACCTGTGAGAGATGCTCGTATATAGCCAAACTGGAAGCAAATCTCTCTTCACCCAAGACTGGACTAGACAGTCAAGAGGAGAAGGTAAATACTTGCACCACACCACATTCATCACAAAGTCCCTCAAAACTACACCACCAAAACACACACATAGAAACACAAAGCACACACCTATATTCACGGAGGCTCTAAAAAAAAATCTACCCAAGCAACAGAGACCTCCAAAGCAGAAACGCAAGCAACCTCCACCCCTCAACACAACTCATGACAAATGACACATAGCCCACAAACTCAGTGTGCCACTCAACCATAGCCCATAAGGCATAACAACGTACTCAACACTCTAGTCATAGGTGACTCTATAGTCAGACACACTGATGTTCCACTGACCAGGCTAAGCAAGGAGAAAGTTACTGTCAGCTGCCTGTCAGGTGTCAGGATCTGCCACATATTGCATGCACTCAGATCACTCCACAACAAGTACAAATATGTCATTGTCCATGTTGGTTTGCATGACCTGAGATGTACCTCCCTGGACTACATGAAAAGAGACATGGAGGAGCTGTCCGATTTTGTAGCCCAGGCAGGTATGACTCTAGCCCTGAGTAGCATCCTGCCATCACCCAGAATGATACCACAGTACAAGGACAAAATGATTGACTTCAACAATTGGCTAAGCTTTTGGTGTCATTCTAAGGAGATCCAGTATCTGTCTGCCTGGGATGACATGATCAACAAACCACGATGCTTTGCCAGAGATGGCCTGCACCTGTCGCACTTGGGATTCCGGATGCTGGCTCTTGACACCCCTATAGTGCCTTTTTTAGGCAAGGTTCAAATGACAAATTCACCACCATAACAGGTACAAGAAAGCAAAATCTGAGGGTAATGCTACTTTATGCTAGAAGTCTAAACCTCAAAATGCACTCGCTTGAGGCACTCCTTGAAATGAAGAACATTGACATCTGTGCAGTGACAGAGACCTGGTTCAAGGCTCCAGAGAGCACCCCTGCATTACCAGGCTTCAATTCATACCACACCTTTCGGCCACCTAACCCAGAAAGAAGCACTAAAGGCGGAGGCGTGTCCATATTCATTAAGGTTATCCACACCTCCAGGCTAGTTGCTCAGCATAATGTATCCGAGATTATCCAAGTGCAACTAACTCTGGGCAAGACTGCAATCCAAATTGTAGCATGTGACAGATCCCCCACCATGCTCCAGGATTCCCACTCCTCATTTCTTGATACACTGGAAAATATTAGGGTACAACCTAACACTCAAATAATGGATGATTTCAACTACCTCACCATTAACTGGGAAAACTACTCATGTACCAACTATTGTTCTCAATGTTTTCTGGAATTCATAAATTCCAACGCCTTGGATCAACTTATCCATACCTTCACCAAGGGCAGCAATATCCAAGACCTGTTCTATACCAACATGGGCAACTGGTGTTCCACACCAGAGGTCAGTTCCTCATTGGTCAGATCCGACCACAAGCAAATCACACTAGACATCCACATCCAACCCCCACCCCACATTAGGGAAGCCACCATAAAAAATTTCTCCAAAGCCAACTTCACGTTTCTTAAGACAGAAGTGGCAAACTTCACGACACCCATGCTGATGGACAATAGAGGTATGACTGCTGAATCCTATAAAATTGCACTTTATAAACACTTACACAAGTGAATGGATCATGCAATCCCTAACAGAACCAAGATGCTATCCTCCAAAAAAAGGAAGCCAATCTAGTGGTCACCTGCTATAAACAAACTCTACAACAGAAGAAAAAAACTGTTGCAAAAAAGAGTAAAATCCCATGATTGGAGGAACTCCGTGGTCAGCCACAGTAAGAAGCTGAGATCCCTCATAAAATCCTCCAAAGCTAGTTATGAAAACAAAATTGCCACTGATTCTAAAGACAACCACAAAATATTCTAAAACTATGTCAAGAATCTCAATGGCAACACTCAGATCTGCTCTGAGTTACAGCACAATGGCACTAAATATACAGAACCAACTGATATTGCCAACATTCTGGCAGATAGGTTCAGTGCTAACTTTACCCTTCTCTCATCCCCTAAAGGGCACATCTCTACACTGGAAGAATGCAAAGTTCCTGTAATCACGGCTGCACAAGTAAAAAACACACTCTCCAAAGCCAAGAACACAGCATCCATGGGACATGACAACATCCCAGGCTGCGTCCTACATGAACTACAGAACAAACTGGCACCACACCTAAGTACCATGTTCAGTCATAGCCTCACCTCAGGCTTTGTGCCCACTGAATGGCATACTGCAATTGTTATCCCACACCACAAAGCGGGAGCCACTATGGACCCCGGGAACTACAGCCCCATTAGCCTGACGAGCCTGGTCTGCAAGGCTATGGAATGTATCATCATGGAACTTATAAACAAAGACATTGGTAATCTCCAAACTCTGGACCCCTACCCAGTTCGAGTTTGTGAAAGGCAGATCATGTCTCCTGAACCTGATAGACTTCTTTGAAGCGGTCACCAAAGCTGTAGATGAGGGTAAGGTTGTTCACACAGCCTATCTAGATCTCGCCAAGGCTTTCAACACCATCCCCTACTCTGGAATTATAGTTAAACTCACTAAACTTGGTATAAATTCATATGTCACAAGATGGGTTGCCAACTGGCTCACTGACAGAACCCACACTGTGAAAGTAGCAGACTCTAAATCCAACTTCAGACCAGTGACAAGTGGAGTACCACAGGGATCAGTCCTTGGTCCTCTCCTGTTTGTATCTACTTCTCTGAAGTACAGGCTAACACAGAAGATCTTTGGCTAATGAAGTTCACATATGACTGCAAACTAGGAGCCATAATCAGAACTCCTAATGATGTGGACATCCTACAAAAGGGCCTCACTGAGACAGATGCCTGGTGTCAAAGCCATGGCCTCAAGCTCAATGCCAAAAAGTGCATTATCATCCCTTTTTGGAAAAACTCTGTACCCATGAACTACCACATAGACGGTAGTCTACTTAACACCGAAAGTGTGATAAGAGACCTTGGAACACAGGTGGACAGTAGTCTCTCCTTTGATAATCACATTGCCACAGTAGTCAGGAAATCCTTCTACTTAACACACCTCATCACAAAAGGTTTCTCATCCAGAAAAAAAGAGGTCATTGTTCCCCTCTACTCATCACTCATTAGACCCATTATAGAGTACAATGCCCCTTTTGGCATGTACCTCACAAGACATCTACAACAACTGGAAAGGCCACAGAAATACCTCACAAAGAGGATTACCAGCCTCAAACAGATGCCCTACACAGACCATCTCAAAAAACTCCAGCTTTACTCCGTCACATATTGCCTACTCAGAGGCGATCTCTGCCTAACATACAAAGCTATGTCATACCCAGAGCTGCTGGACATGCTCTACATAAAGAAATCCCAATCCCTCGGAGCTACATTCTCTAGGGACCTAAACCTTGTCACTACAATAAACAGAACATTTTAGATGGATAGATTCCTGTCCCAAAGACTTCCCATACTCTGAAACAAACTACCTATCTATATCAAATAAAGCTCCTCATTAACACTCTTCATGAAAAATCTTGGTGATTGAATGGGAGATAGGAAATTCACCCCGGGATCACTTCTGTGGCTCTGCCTGATAGGGGCACAGTAAAATACTTTTCTTGGGTGGCAAAAGCCAGAGTACTGTTTGGCTAGGCTTATATATGCCCTAGGGCCAATAGCCTAGTACCTACCTATGAACTTATGAACCTATGTAATGATAATATGACATTGTATATTGAAAGTGTGACAGAAACAAGTTATGAAAATTGTTCTGTCATATTTGACAGTTAAGCAGTTAGCATAGCCATGTACTCACACAATATAAAACAAGGACTGCAAACACTGCATGTGAATCACTTCCTTTCTTTGTGGTGCCTCATTCTACTAACTATGCATTCATAATAGCAATTCCATCCCTATATTATTGCCATACATTATCATTACCAATGCTTAAAGTACTCTCTTTCATAAGACCGACATTTCTTACTAAGGAACAGTAATTGTGATCATTAAAGCCAGCGTCTGCTTGTTAGGGCTGCTGATCTCCTAAATTATTCAATCTTCTTTCAAATTTCCTGGCAACTCTCTTTTCAGTGACAATTGCAAATACATTTAATTTGCAATTCATCTTAACCACATAAAAAGAGGTACAGGTCTGGCACTGAGCTATGTATACCATATGTTTTGAATCACAATCTGCATATTATCTATTGTAAAAAAATGTATTTGGTGCTGGATATTAAAAGGGAAAAGTGCCCAAACTAGGACAACCCCTGGAATTCATTAATGTTTGCACTAAGTGTACACTAAGTGTACATCGTTCTGAGTGAGCAGACAACACAAGCATAACTCACACTTTCTTCCTCCTAATATTAGTTTTCCTTCTGATTTTTTTGCAGCCTTAAATATCAAGGTCACCATAAAGTATAGACCACATGTATGCTTACTGTAATCTTTCTGAGGTGACTAGAAAGCATAAAAAATATGGTAGGGATGTTCCTGAATACAGATCATGTACACTTAGTGTAGGCATTAATGAATCTGGCCCTTTGTCTATAATTTTCAGCATTATCTTGTTCCTTGTAGAAAACCAGATTCTTTAAATTTATAAGCTCTCCTATAACCAAAACCAGCTTTGTCTGAAATTAGAGTATTCAGAAGTTCTAATGTATCTAATATATATGCCATTGTTCACTGATAAGATTCTTAATTACATTATTTGATTGTGTATTATGTGTCATCATAACTATAAATGTATTCAATACATAAGATTGTTGATCTTTACTTGAATTACAACCAGTGTCACTACAAATAGGGGGTTACTGTATACCACTCTCAAGCAGAAGGTCCTCCCAGTGCTGCTCTAATATATTTGAATCATATCCCACATGCCCAAAGTCATCTAATAACTGTGTAAGCTGATCATAAAAATTAATAGATTTTGTGTTTAAACATGACATACATAGCATCTGATCCTTGCTAATATTCTAAATGTGTGGTGGTTGCTTGCTAATTCTATGGAGGCATGGGGTCTTCCTTACTTCCTTAGAATGCACTTTAATATGAATCCTACCATGATTTGATTTATATAAATAAATATCCAAAAAAGCAACACAACTTTGAGAAAAGGAACATTTAAATTTCAGAAAATCAGTGATTTCCAACAGATAATTCACAAAAAATAGTAATGTAATTGATAATATTTTGCTATACTAAAAGGATATTGTCCAAGAGCCTCCTATAGAACAACATGGAGTATAACAATGTATGTTCCTGGCTAAATGCAAATTTATTCTCCCACATAGCTAAAACTAAGTCAGCATAGGTTTCACGAATCCTTGTCTGTATTTTTTCAAAACAACATACTGGTTTATTAAATAACATGCAAAAAATCAGGTTAAGCGCTTTCATCTATCTGTAAGTAGACTTAGTGTAGGTTTGCATGTGTATGTAGGACATGGCTACAGGATGTAGTGCTAGGATAGGGTTGTTGTTTTTTCAGCGTCTGTACCTTTTAGCATTTATATGTTGTGGTGTTCAAATGAAGTAAAGGGAAACTGCAAAGATGAAATAACGAACACACTGAGCACTTTAAATATGTAATTGATTCATGTGATAGTCAAGGAAAGATGTATGGGATTGGTTAGCAAACTGTATAAAATCCTGCATTAGTAAATTGGAAGTGTTCTGATGAAGTCTACTTACAGATAGATGAAAGCGTTTAACCTGATTTTTTGCATGTTATTTAATAAACCAGTATGTTGTATTGAAAAAATACAGACAAGGATTTATGAATTCTTTCCGCTTAAAGCAGCAAATGGAAATTTGGATATTTCTTATTTCTTTGGTTGACTTTTGCTATAGTAGTGTGTATTTAATAAGTCAGCATAGGTGTTAGCTACAGACATCCCCATAGCCACATCTTGATGTTGCAGAAAACAAGTCTCTTGAAACATAAAACATTATTTTCTAAAACTAATAAAAATAGCTCACAAATAGTATTGATTTCTCCATTAGATAAATCAAAGTAAAGTATCAAAATTATCTGATATATTCGGTGCCAACTTCATTAGGTATCATAGTAAACAATGATTCAATCTCTAAAGTAACCAAAATAAAAGCACAATTACAATCGTACATGCACCATGATTAAAGCTGATTCAGCAAGTCATACTGTCACTTATGTAGCTTTGAGAAAAAATTAGATACCTGTTGAATACATTTTCCAGGTACTGTATATTGTCCAACCACTCAAAGAGAAAATCTGCCTCACGGGAGGACATTGCTCACTTCATGGATTTTAGGGAGTCCATAAGATATCAGAGTAAAGAGACATTGTATAGAAAAAGTAATTTAGTAAATTTAAAGTCAAATGTCAATTAACATGCATGGAATAGACTGCATAATTTACCTTTTGATTTATTTTGTTAATCTCCGATTTGTCTAACCTTCTATAAACATTTCTCTTCTTAAATTCAATGTCATATCTGAGTTTCCTCTTTTTATCTCAACTTAACACTGTTCATAAGCCAGCTTTTATGTTTCAAGAGACTTGTTTTCTTCAATGTTAAGGTTTGGCTGCGGGGAGACCTGTAGCTAACACCTAAGCCAACTTAGTTTTAGCTGTGAAGGAGAGAAATTTGTATTTGTTTGCATATTTCCTCTGGTGTTTCCCTGTCTACCTTTTATCTCTCAATAATGTCTGTTTCACGCAATCCATGATAAGGTAAATAGGGTCTAAACACTCGTCTTCTTCTTCTTGCCTGAGCTCTGGCAGCAGCAGCACCCTGATTTAATGCCTGTTGCACATACAGAATAATAACAGCAGCAGCTACCCTTATCATGTTTATTCTTTACATGCAATGTGCCTGTATTGAAAAAGGTTTTGGTGTGCATGGCAAAATCCTACACCAAGAGTACATGATTGCTTTATAGCTTCCTGAATAGCTCCACCATATTGGATTAGTTAATTAGCATATGCATTGGTTTGTTATGCCTTTATTAGCATATTCTGCCATTTCCCTTTGTTTGGTAGCTCCAAATAGTTTGTATCTGTTCATGAATCCTGGCCACTTTTCCATAATGCATTCAGTTCACAGAAACCTCAATATGTGAGCAGAGTCACAGGACTGTAATTGGACTTAAATAGGTAGTGAGCATGTGGCTTCAGTATATGGAGTTATATTAGGTGAATTAATATGAGACAGTTTGAGGCAATATGTCACATGACTGAAAGCCGATATTCCATTCTGGGCAAAATGGAGCACAAAAAAATGTTATAGAACGCATGCTACAGTTTCTTAGAGTACTGTTATTGTATCATAGGTTTTAGAGAAAGGAGGAATGGTTATTAGACACAATCATAATAGTATTCAGTTCAGTAGTAGAAGCATTCACAACAAAGACAACTAGCAAATGTGACATGGATGCAAGATTTGTGCAAGAATATAGTTCTGTTATTATAAACGTGAGCCCATTTTTGACCTTATGTCTTTGCTCTGTACTTCAGTCACTACTTTTCAAAGGGATGCTGAATAAAAGCTCACCATAGTTAACTCCTCTTGTGGATCGGGGTTTGTGGGAATGTCAGCAGGAAGGAAAGAAGCAATGGCACATCAACTAGTTTGCTGCATTGATACCCATGATGTTCATGATGCAATGATTATAAAATGACTCTAACTGGAAATCTGCACTTTTACTTTCCTTTGCTGCATACCACTCAAATCGGAAAATGATATAAATGTGCAGCTCACAGTTCATGTGGTTAATAATTCCTCATCTTAGTATATTATTTTTGATTACTTGCAGAAAAACATTGTAGAACTATCCCACTCATACTATGAAAATGCTTATGGAATATAAATATATTTATTTAGTACTATATTTCAAAACTACATCGACTCATTAATGGCAGCTAATTAATAGGCATATTCAGTACCAATGCTTGTTCTTGTTTTTCAGCTTACTAGTTACCTATGGAATTTATGTGCAGTTTCTAGGGCAAGCAATATAGCTGGAGTTGTAGATTTTTGTTCAAATTGCTACAATGTGCAAGGAGAATCAGGGACTATTTTTGAGAAGTTGTCCACCTTAGCAGTTAGAAAATAAAATTGTATAACCTTGGTTATTAACAGGGATATTATAATATTTAAATAAAACATTTACATAGTCTATGCAGAAATGTTTTCTGGTGCTGACCTATGAGGAGCAGTCAGAATATAGACACAGTATACATTCAGCTTCAGTTCTCTGCTATCTCAGATAGAAATCTCAGATTAAGACAGAGGATACTTTCAGCCATGAACATATGCAAAGATTCTCACAATGGAAACTTTGTAGACTATATTGTTTCATATAGACTGAAGAGACATAACAGCAACCCTCCTTTGAGAAAGGATAGAGAACATAGGGCAGTATCTAATAGGAGTAGATCAATGGTTAAGGGTGGCTGAACCCATGTAAGGCTGTATTACTTACATACAAAAGCCTTATTATTTGAATCAAGCTTGGATGCAAAAATACCCAGGTTCTAATTACAGAGCAGTTAGTATACAGAATACTAAGCAGGCAGGTAATGCTGATTATAAATACAGGGGCAGGGTGAAGAAAGACGAAATTGTTGTAATTGTACAGATATTATGTACAAGGACCTGATCTGTGGCCAGAATTACAAGGATATTATAGTGTGTCATGAAGTTCACTCTAAAAGCAAGGCATGCCTACAGGGTATCTGCTATACTGGGAAGTACATTTGGGTGGCATGATGCCAGTGAATCTTCTTGGATTAGGCTTATATAGGCTCCAGGGCCATTAGCCTAGTACACACCTATGAATTTATGAACTACTGCACACTTTGGTGTAGCAGACAACTCTAGACAACAGATGCTCAAACTATGCCGCATATTGCCCTGCATCAACTACTGAGTACATTTTATGAATAGTTTATATGGCAGCAAGCACCAAAAATGTAATGAGAAGACATGTAGATATACTACTAAGATGTTCAGTGAACAGTTATATTTAAAGATCTGCTCCTTAAACTTGAAATATTGCTATACATCCAGGGTACCTTACCTACGTAATACAGCTCTATTCACTGACAATGTTACTCATACAATGTCACTTATGCATAAGTAGCAGAGTTTAGACAAATATATAATACATGTTCTTTCACAACATGGTATGATTGTGAAGGTTATGAGCTACATTCTCATGATGTGTACTGCTAATCACAAAGTATTATCCATGGGCCAAATTTCTTAAGCGATTATGATAAATGCTCACTGCTGCTATAGTTTATGAGCAAGGTCTACTCCACCTACGTCACATTTACAATGAACAGCTACTGAGAAGAGTTATAATCGATGTTTCTCAAAATTTCACATATCTTCCTCTCAGCCCAGTCATTCCATTACAACCTTGTTGTATGGTTTACTAGAAAAACATGGTTATTTTTATAGCGTTTATTTTTTCCTAAAATAGGCATATTCGTTTTGCTCATATAGCTCACCACACTTGTCACTCCTTGTTAGAGATTGAAGCACTTTTTCTGAGACACCAGTGTGAAAGAAAACTTGGGGGGGGGGGGGTTGAAGGTGGATTTAAAGAAATGCTACTCAATCCTCTGTCCTACTGAAGTATCTGTATTTGTTGTACTGGCACAATGTTGCTGATGTATTACCATATTGTAGAACAGGGGATGCCACCTGTTCATCTTTTTGCAAGACAGTTACTATTGGGGCAGTTGTGTCCTGCGCAAAATTTGAAAAAATTGCAAATGTCCTAAGATTTCAGGTCTAAAAAATATCTCTGAAGTTTCCTCAAATATCTGTCTAAAAAATAATTCATTTGTATCTAAAATACAGTATCATATTAAACAACTGAAATAGCTCAACTTTTACAGGAATGAGTTTTTATTTTGAAGAGAAATTGAAGTGCAGTACTTTGCATTGGTTGTTGGTATGATTTAGCCTTTAAGGTTTTACATTTCCCTAAAAAACTACCACGCTGGATAATTAAAAAGATGAAAACCATATGCACTAAAACTCTATGCAAGAAGCTTACTTATTTGCCCACTCACTTTAACTACCATAACATGTTTTATCCTATGGGAAGGGTTGAAGCTTTTGGAATGTTCAAACTATGCCCCAAAACTTCTTTCCCTCAACTGTTCCTTTACTGGAGTCTACAACTAAGATATCCTATTCAAAGTTAATTTTCCTTTGAACAAACCCACTAAAATAGTACCAAATCAGTAGTTTGAGGATCTATTTGCAGGTATTAATGGCACTTGCCAGTAACCCTTAATCATGTCAAGAATAATAAAACACTCATCCTAATCCAACTATTCTAAAACTTTGTCTGTTATAGGCATAGGATTAGTATTTGACTCTGTGTTACTATTTTGTTTCCTTGAACAAATAGACAATCAGATGCACCCACTTGTATTTTTGGTGCAATCACTACCAGTGAATCTCAAGGACTGCTAGATTCTGGGACTACTTTGAGATCCAGCATCCCCAGAGGTTTGTCCTACATTGTTTGTGTGATCTGCTCAGGCACTAGTCTATTTGATTGGTTATCAGGTACCTATGTCCACATGATGCTCCAGTAGTTTGATACACCCTAAATTAGCAGTGAACATGTCAACGAACACTTATAGTGTTTAGATTTCCTGAACCTCATTACAAGGTAGCTGCTGTGGCATTCCTACCTCATTCTCTACATTATCAGACTAATCCTCTTATAAGACCTCCCACATAGTACTGTTCATGTTTTCCTGTAACTCAGGAACTACAAATTAACAATGCCTATCTACACTAATAGAGTTTTGCCATTTTAACAAATCAGAGTTTGTGTTTCTGCCTCCTGCCTGCCAATTTTACTTTCTAATTATCATCATCTATCTTCATAGAAACAGTGACATGTCTTCTCTATGCTGCCAGCAGCTTAGTCTGCCAGAGAGAAATAATTACTGTTTAGTGATATTACACATGTTTTTGTTCTTGTACTGTACTGAGTTTTCTTGTATCAGCCTTGGGAGCTCCTTAATCATAGTCCTGAACTTATTCCACAACTGATTTGATATGAGAATCATACTCACTTGCTGTCCAGTTAATCAAAAATAATGTTTAGATTCCCCTCCTGTTTTACCCATAAAGCAGTGTAAATGGCAGACCACCTGTGGATTCCTGGGGAACCTATCTGTATGAAGAAGAAGAGGAGACAGACAATCATCCCACATTCACTTAAATTGATCCATGAATACTGTCATCATGGCCTTGAGAGTAGAGTCAAACCTCATAACAGACCATTTGTCTGTGGGCAATGGGAGGTATTTTTTAATTATCTTTACAACACAATGGTACCATTAACAGGACAGCAGATCTACCATATAGTTAGCCCCTCTATCTGCTACTAGTATCTTATAGAATACCCATCCTATTGAAAAAGTTTGCAGATCATTTTCCAACTTGTACACCTTAATAGAAGAAAAGGCACCATCTCAGGGCACCTAGTAGCATACTTTACTTTAGGGTCTGGAATATTATAAAGTCAAACAGTATCCATCAATACTCTCTGGAAATGCTCTACAGTAACCACCAAAGGCAGCAAATTAGCTTTAATTATGTTTTCTGCCCTTTTACCATTTCCACTTCTTGCACTATTATCTCATGTCTTATACAATTCCTGCCCAATAAAAAAAATACACACTCTTGCTGTATGTGTGATTTTTCCAGATGGTCTAAAAAGAAGCATTTTGGGCAATGGCAGCACCTGTCCAATTGCAGGCTGTTGAAACTAATAACGACCATATCACTTTTCCCTCTATCTCCTGTCAGGTTTCCAGTCTCTGTACAATAACTATTGTCAAAGTGTACAAACTCCCCCTATGTTTGAGAATCTGGAGATTCTTTGCATACTTTCTTCATATCCTGTAAGGTAAGATCTTAGTGTTATCTCTACCTCGACTTTCACATTTAATGATCCTGCCCAGTTTCCAATAAATTGAATTTTAGACTCTTTTTGACTATGATGGTTCAAGTTTTAGGCTCACTGCACCCAGCCATCTCTTTCCTTGAATGAACCACTGTTAGAATAAACGAGGTGCATTTTGATAGCTGTGGTACAAGATCAGACTTGTTGCTGTAATCTAGCATTTCCCAGAAGTAGCCACATAACCAGATCATATTCCTCATGTAGAGTCTCAGTAAGTTTCTCCCCGTTCCTTACGTAACTGCATGTCTCCATTCCTGGCTGTGTGTTTATTATCACATGTACACAATTCTTAGAAGTCTGCATCAGATGAATAGAACTGCATTCTTTTTTAATTGAAAGGCAATTGCATTTTGCACACAATTTCAGTTTCTCTTCTGATAAATACAGTTATTTGATTTAGCATAAAATAGCTTTGCCACAGAGATAATGAGGCATAATACAATAAAATAACTTATTTTAACTGGCTACGTGTGAAGCAATGTGCTTACTTTTTTTTTCCTCTCATCTATTAAACTCATCAAGAATGACACTTTCCCCACACTAGCCTGTAAACTCTTCGGAGATGCATCAACATACAATCTTAGACATCTTAAACTAACCACATCCTGTCTTCCAACACCCCCACCTCCACTCCATAAAAACTAGATTTCACTGCACAGACCATGCTTACTCAGTTCTTGGTCCCAAACTGTGGGAATATCTCCCTTCTTTTCTGAAAGATCATTCCTCTTAGCATGTTTTCTGATCAGAGATAAAATCACATTTCCAGGTCTCCAGGAAAATGCAATTGCTGTCTCTCTGGTCATATACCTTTCCCTCGTCCTACTTTGCTTTCTTCTGCATAGCTTTTGGTCTGATTCTACTTTTTACTGTGATTCTTTCCGCATGCCATCTCTGATTTACACTCTGTATATAATGCATGTATATTCCATGTCTGGTCAGTCACTCTGTACATAATGTCATTTATCTATTGACTTTGTACCTCAAGCAAATTCTGATATTTACCTTCTATATAATATATGTAAATGCTGCATTTTGTCATTAACAATGTAAATAGTGGCATGTATTTCTTCTGTTTAAATGGGCTGAGACTGAAATAGGTCCAATGGGATCTGTTCTCTACCTGGGTTAACGAATTCAAAATAACGTAAAATAAAATAAAACAAAATGAAATAAATACATAAACTAGTTGGTCTGTCTTTCCATGTCACAGGCAACTTACTGAATACACTTGTCTGGATATAACAAACATGCCATAAAGCCATTGTTCATTCCTGTTGATACTATCACCAATAAAGGAAGGCAGATGAAGGAGAAGTAGGGGAATTACTCATGCATTTTATAACTTTTTCTTTTCCACTTCCCATACCATAGCATGAATGTTAATTCAATTTTTACTAAGTTTCCATAATTACACAGAATGTATGGTGACTCTCGGTTTACTTTCTCCAAGTCATTTGAGTTTGTCCTATCATGATAAGAATGGACCCCATTTCTATGTCAGGGAATGATTAAAGTTCATGAAATTAGTATTGTTTCAGTCTTTAATGTTATCCATAAGTGCTCTTTGTAGCACCCACAATGTGCCCAGAATTGGCTCTTCCTGAAATTCCTACGGAGTTACATGTATTGGTACAATATTTATATATGAATGTAAACTACTTTTTATTAGATCCATTGCTCCTACTAGAATTGCCTGGGTAACTTTCTTTCACATTACTCTAACTTCTGCCTGCAAATCTTGATATTTTATGACTTTTGTGTCTCTGTACATCAGACACTGTAATCACTAGGTTTAGAAATTTCAATGATCAATGACATTTTTTTTCTTTTTTCATGGACTACTATATCTGGTTTCATGCATCTATTCTTTGAGTTGTTGGAAGTAGATGATCCCATGTAATGTACACATCATTATTCTGAATAAAGCTTTGTGGTTCATGTTTGCAGTGCTTCTCATCTACTTCAGTATTGCAGTGGTTTCACAATTCCCATTTCAACAATCTTGCCACATTATTGTGCCTTTCAGTGCACAGGGCTGCTACCATGAGCTTATCACACCCAACAACAAGGTGTGCAACTGTTTCCAATACTTTTTTACAAAACTTGCTTTTATCTGCTTTTGCCATATGTTCAATAATGATTTCAACAGAGCTGAGCTTAAAGAAGTGCTACCCCATTTTTATCAGTATGTGGATTTCCCCACCAGAGAGGAGAATACCTTAGACAAAGCTTACAGTGATATTAAAAGAGACTTTAAAGTTTTGAAGCACCTCAACATAGGCATCTCTGATCACACTGCCATCCTTCTTCGGCCTACCTATAAGCTGGCTTTGATCAGAGAAAAAAATGACAACAAAACAGATCAGAGTCTAGCAGGAGGGTTCCATGGATTTGCCTTCAGGACTATATCAATACCACCTGCTGGGAGGTCTTCAAAGAAGCGGCTATGCACAACCTCCAGTTAGACATAGACACCTATGCTGAATCAATATTTGCCTACAAAAATAAATGTGTGGAGGATCTAACCACCACAAAAGCCATCACTATAACAGCTAATCAGAAGCCCTCACTCACCAGGAATGTCAATGAGTTATTAAAGGAAAGGAACACAGCCTTCAAAGTAAATGACAAAGAAAGGCTAAAGGTGGCCAGGTCAATTCTGAAAAAGGGCATCAGAGAGGCAAAGAGGAAGTATGGGAGGAAAATTCAGATCTGCTTCCAAGACATGAGAAACACAAGAAGCCTATGGCAGGGATACAGCAGCTCACAGACTATAAGACCAGAGCACCCCAATGTGATGACAGCTTGGAATTCCTTAATGAACTCCTTCTTTGTCAGATTTGAGGAGAAGAACACCACCGTACTTTCCAAAACAAACACTGACAAAGAGGAGATAGTGCTCACCTTAAACTCTGAGGAGGTGGGGCTTCAACTTAAGAAGGTGAATTTTAGGAAGGCTGCTGGGCCAGATAACATACCTGTCAAAGTGTTGAAGGGTGTGCTGATCAGTTTTGTCTGGTACCGACAGACATCTTCAGTTCATACCTTGCTATGGAGAAAGTCCCCTCACATTTCAAGGAAACAAGTATTGTCCCATTTCTGAAAAACCCAGCCCTACCAGCCTTAATGACTTCAGACCAGATGCCTTAACCTCAAACATCATGAAGTGCTTTGAGAAGATTGTGAAGAAACATCTATCTGCAAGTCTGCCTAAGTCCTTTGATCCTCTCCAGTTTGCATACCAGACAAATAGATCGGCTGCGGATGTGATATCAGTCGCACTACACCTTGCACTAAAACACCTGGAAGGGAGGAACAACTACATAAGGCTGCTATACATCAACTTCTGTTCTGCATTCAACACTGTGATACTGATGCAACTGGTGGATAAGCTTATGGAACTCTGGATAAACAAGCACCTATGTAAATGGACTCTTGATGTCCTGATTGGTAGACTCCAATGGACATGCACTGGAAACAACACCTCTCAGTACATAATCCTGAATACTGGTGTTTCCCAAGGCTGTGTACTCAGCCCCTTGCTCTTCACCATTCTCACCCATGACTGTACAGTAAAACATAACTTAAACCATATTATAAAATTCAATGATGATACCACAGTCATGGGTCTCATTAGTGGTGGGGATGAACATAACTACAGGGATGATGGTGAGCACTTTGCTTGCCTGGTGTGACAGGAACACTCTGGACCTGAATGTTAATAAGACCAAAGAAATGATTATGGACTTCAGGAGAAAGGCAGCTGTTCACCAGCCACTCACTATCAAAGGGGAGGTAGTAGAGAGAGTCAAAGCAACCAAGTTCCTGGGCCTTCACATCTCAGATGACCTCTCCTGGACTATTAATTCCAACCATATAGTCAAGAAGGCTCAACAGAGGCTTCACCTCCTGAGAAATCTGAAAAAGGCCAGGCTCTCACTGTCTGCTCTTACAACTTTTTACATGGGAGCTATCGAGAGCATCACTAGCAACTTTATAGCAAGGTTTGACAACTGCATAGTTGCTGAGAAGAATAAATTACTGAGGGTGGTGAGGGTGGCTAAGAAAATCTTGGACTCAAACCTGCCTTCTATTCAGGAACTTTTCTTTACAAGATCAAGAAAGAGAACATAGAAAATACTAGCTGATTCAACCCATCTGGCCCACAACTGGTTCTCACAACTTGCATCTGGAAGGAGGTACCACAGCTTCTGCTATAAGATTACCAGATTCAGGAGCAATTTGTATCCTACAGCTGTGAGGCTTATTAACTCGAACATCAGCCATACCTGATACATTGAAGCCTCTTTTTTTATTTAATCCTGCTGTTCTAAGTAATTACCACCGGTATTACTATTACACAATATGATGGCTATACTGAGTCACATCTAAGGTTAACAAGTGCAATACAGTAACTGAACATTTGCTATTCACTACTCTCTAGTTATTCTCTGTCTTAATGGTGAAGGGGTTTGGTGATGGATATTTATTTTTTATTTATTATTTATCATTAGACAATGGGTATTGAGTGTGTTTACGTAATGTGAACTACTTCTTGCATGTTATACTTATTGTTATATTCTTTCTTATGTTATTGTCTGATACCGCTGTACTATATTATTTGCATAGCATTTCTCTCGTGAACTGACATTTGTAATTCCGTTTAGGCTGCACTTGTGTGTTACTAAATGACAATAAAGTTTCTTTGAATCTTTGAATTTGTAAATCTTGGAATGGACTTTGTAAATCACTGTTAATGTAGCCCACTATCTTGGGTGGCCAATATTAATCTTTCATCTTTTGGTTTCAACTCACCTCTCCCTAACCATTTCTGAATCAAGTCAATAAAAAATGGAGAAAAAAATGCCAAATTTGACCACCAGTAATCCAAAAAAAAAGGCAAGCTTATGTTATGGCATTTATAAAATTGTAACAAACACATGATGATGAAGGTTAATTTTAGTAGTTTGGATTTTGTACCATAATATGAAGAAATTAGACTTGATTTAGAACTGGACATAATTAAAGGGTTGATTTTATTGGATGGAAGGATAATTGGTTATATATAACAGGAAATTAACAGAATGTGTGTTTTTGGCATCTGATGAATTTTGTCTTGAAACAAAAACACAGTGTAAAAATCAGAGTTAATGTGAGCACGGTGTTTACAGTGATATTAATAACGCAGACCTGAAGAAGTTTTTATTGATAAGTTTATGTGTTTTCTCCTACCACTTGCCTTTTTTTTTGATTTCTGAATCAAATCCTGATCCACATGGGGTTGCTCAAGGAGATCTCTAGACTAACACTATAGTTACAGATTTTCCATATTTCTTTCTTTTTTTTGGCACACTCAATTGCTGTCTTATTTTTGTATACTTCTGGTTTGATTTCCATTCCCACTTGCCACCTGAATGTTTCTGTTAAATTAAACAGCGATCATCTTAGACTTCCTCTCCTCATGGTGTTAAACTATGCTTGGATCTGATGAAGGCAATATATACCATATATATATATATATATATATATATATATATATATATATATATATAGACACACACACACACACACACACACACACACACACACACACACACACACACACACACACACACACACACTCCCAAAACTGCAGACTGGGTGGGCTACCTAGTGTTAGGACACACTATATACTCTATTTGATGGAGGGCAAACTGTAGGTACTGATGCAGTGTATTGTGATCCTGCACAATATAGACTTTCCAGTAAGCCTAAGATAGTTTAGGGGTATTAGTGAGTAATGGCCGATATTACTCAGATGGGATCTTAAATCAAGGTTTTCTATTTTGGTTCACAGGGGAGGGTCTGCACAGAGTACAAACACTTTTTCACTGAAATTTCTGGCTTTGCAGATCAACTGCTGAGAAGACCTTGTATGTATACTACCTCATTCTCTCTCTGCAACTAAGGTCTCCAAGGTGGTCCCTAGTTTAAGACCTGCATAAAGCATACAAATATTGTTAGTGACATTTGTGGTTTTGTAGCTTAAAAGCTGGGTTGACCTCCTGAGTTTAAAGCCCTCTCCCTGCTTGTAGTTCATTGCTGAAGGTCTGCATGTATTATAAATTTTTTTTATAGTGACCATCATAGTTTGTGATGAAATTTTGAACAAAACCTCCAGGGTATGCTATCGCTTTGCCCACTATTTGGTTTCCTGACAGACTACTGACTGCATTAGGTAGGATATTAGCATGCAGCCCATTTCAGCCTTTGTTAATACTTTCTACCCTGTCTTCAACTGCAGCAACTAAAGCTAATGTCCTCTGTTGGTATATAAATGATAATCCCCATTTTGCCCTAGTCTACCTCTAGTCACCCAGTGGCATTGTTAAAGATGGCATCCCATTGTCATTCAGTCAATGGAGGCTATATCTTTCAGTAAGGCTTTTCTCAAAATCTCCATGAATACTCTTGATCAGACACTATTGGCAACAGCATCCTCCTTCATACCTTCAAGCAGTTTCCTCCTCTCTCTTGGACATGAACATTTATAAAAATATGCTGATCTCTTAAAAGGCAAAATATCGCCAATCATTATCATGGGTTTTCTTCAGTTCAGCCATGGCTGCATCACCCAAATAAGTTGGAGAAATGGTGTTATGCCTGCCCTGTTAGATTTTTGTCATCTGCCTTTCCCACCTGTTCTATTAAAATATTCTGTCTGTTAACTGGGCTTCCTAATAACTGTTGAGCCTCATTCTTTTCAAAAGATAAGACACATTCACAGCTTCATCTTCTAACACCTAGTTATTGAGTTTTCCATCTTTTCCCCAGTTCCTGCTGGCCAATCTTCTAAGGATCTATTTTCTTTTCTCCTCTCCATGTTTAGACATCTCTTTCACATTTGATCTATGAGTTATGTGACCTTTATGTCATGGGAACTTGGATTGTTCACCAAGCAGCTATTTCATTTTATTTCTTTCATCTTGCTTCTCATCAGGTCCATAGACACATATTCTTGTAAGTTTTGTCTCATTGGACAAATTCTGTTTTCAAATGTACTCTGTCCTCTTTCAAATTTGGGAGGTTTGATAAGACAATCCAACAAACTGACCCTCAACTTAGACAAATTGTCTGAAGTCAAAATTTAATTTTCTTTCTTGTCTACACAAGGTACTTGTACCAATGCAACATTAGTAAAGCTAAATTTAGTCATATTCTTATCTTTTGTTATCAAGATAAGTGGGCTTGGTCAGTAGATCATTTTCAACCATAAAATGGGTCACAAAGCAAGGATAAATGCAACATACATAAGTGGACAACATATCCTGATATATGGTTTCTTTACTTGAACTCTCTTGCTTTGTTTTCTTTCTAGAATTAGGACAAGGAAGAAAGCAACTGCATTGTTTTATTTTTATTGCTTTCTAAAAGAAACAAATTAATTATCTTTTCTGACATTGTAGGGATTGCTATCAAGGTAATGATACTGTTTTGAGTTATATTTTCCTTTTTATCAAGCATCACCTTTACTAATAATCTTTCTTTTTAGGTGGACTTTTACCTGTTCATTATGATTATTATTATTATTATTATTATTAGTTTATTAGCAGCTCAAATATGCCTGCAGATCCTATGTTTTCTCTTCTCCTTCTGTAATAACCTTCATACAGGATCAATATTCCATTGCAGTTTTATTCTGCCTATGTCTCTAGATCCAGTTCTTCAACTTACTTTCACTTATACTGCTTTATAAGTGGTACTTAACAAGTGTCTTTTTTTTCTTAATGATGGTGGCTTAGTTCATGCCAATATATGCTCCCCCAAATTCATTGGTATTAACTGATTTAATCTGCTCTAAAGCCATAAAGAATGATCTAAAGATATAACAGTTTGATAACTGTCATTGTCTAAGTTGTCTAATTTTTCATTTAATGATTCTATGTGCCATCCAGCTTGAGTCAGTCTATTAAAGGTATATTCTCTTTTAATGACAGAGGCTAGAATTATTTAACTGTTTGGTGGTTACCTATAAGGTCTTTCACTTATAGGGCTCTTTTGAGGATTGTTGGATGGACTTAATTTCAGAAAACACAGGCTCCACCAGGACTGAGATGACATGCTGTTTGAGTTTGGTAATAATACAAAAATGTAGATGCATACAAAGGGTGCACAAAACTTCCCAATATATTCACTGTAAAACCAAAGAATAAATCATCATGCATTTGCAATTTTTAGGCAAAATAAGTTCTATAAAATATTTTTTAATTTGTGATCCTCCTTGGAAAAATGAAGTGGCTTTCTAAACTCAGCCAATCATTTCTCAGAGTTACAGATAAGTAGGAGATAAAACGTGTAGGGGAAGCTACCAATACAATGCAAAAGAAACACGGACGCATACAGCGCAAAATAAACATTGACACATGCAGTTTAATGGCTTCTAGGCTGTATACTAGTGTAAAGCATAAACAAATTAGATCATCTATTATGCCTGACATAAGAAGGATCTGAAAAGAAAGTGCAATGAAACTTTTCACAACATACTGGTCTTATACAATTCTAAGATAGCTTTCTCAGCATTTGCTGATGACTTAAACTTATACTTTACACTTCCTAATTTAGACTTGTTGAAAATATTGAACTCCATATATATCTTTTCTAAACACTCTAATTATAAATTAAACCTAGAGAAATATTTAATGTTCCTAATTAATTAATTCTACCAATTCTTTGCATATCCCCTTCTAGTGGGTATAAGTCATTCTCTGAAATATTTAGGAATATCTATTCATCAAGAATCAAAACTATCTTACCAAAGTAATATTACCAAACTTTGTCTAGTAATGCGACAGGACCTGCTTAGATGGAATAAAATCCAGCTGCCATTTCTCTCAAAAGTGGCTATTGTTAAGATGAACATTCTACCAAGACTCTTATATGTATATAATGCTTCAAATGTAATAATACAGCACACATTTTTCAAGAGACTTCATTCCTCTCTGTCCATATTTTTATGATCTCCTCAATCGGTCAAAATTGCCTATAAAAATCTTATATATCCTAAGAACCAAAGAGGGCTGAACCTCCCAAACTTCAAATTATATTATGACATTATTAATTCTATCAGACTTATGGCTATTTCAGATTCTAACCCAAATATGAAGATTTGGACTCTGGGTTGGATAGAGCTTTATTATAATTATGTTAAAAGTGTTAGCTTCAGCCCCAAGGCTCTTCCTTTCCTTAACAAGGAGCTACTTAAAAACTTGAAGTTGCATATATACTTTAAGAATAAGATAACCATTCTTCAAAAACTCATTGACACCTTAAATTTATTTAATGCGTTTAGCATCCTGCAGCCATTACACCTTAACCCAAATCTTAAGCTTAATAATAAATTACTCAGTCGTAACAACTTCCCTGTTCTAAAACATAAATGTCTGTTAGACCTTTACTCCTTCAGAAACCATTCACTGACAGAAATGAGACTAACATTTAGTCTTCCTAAAAATTACTCCATCATTCTGAAACAAATTAGAGAGTTGATTACCAAGATTCTAGATAACCCTTTTATTAATGAAAATGACATAAACTCATGTAAAATTATTTGGCAAGTCTTTTCAATGAAGAAAAAAATGATCTCAAGTACATATAAAGTACATTTAACTTCATTATGTCAATTAGAGAAAAAAATGAAGTTCTCATGTCCAATTATTAGACTGATTTAGACTCATCTATCACATTTAGCCAAAAAATTGAATCCATTCAGATATCTACAAGTTCAATCCCCTTTAAGAAGACCTAATTATATGCAACTAATGATTTTGAATAACTCTTACCTTACCCCAACTGTCTTAAATAAGTTTGACCCCAACACCTCACCATTTTGCCCTTTTTGTGATTCTCAAAAAGTGGATGTTTTACATATTTTGGAGCTGTAAATGTTCTTACAAACTTTAGTGTTCATTTAAAAGTAAACTACAAAAATGGGGTATGAAAAAACACCCTTTCCTGGAGATTTGCAATGTTGCATATCCCTCCTTCAAGCTTGATGAAGCTATAAATAAATATGTATACTTGTTACTCTTTTTCTTTGATTAAACTTTTTATTACATCGAACTGGAAGGACAGGCCTCAACTTTCTTGGAAATGATTCATACAGTTGGCAATCAAATACATAACAGCCCATAAATGCTTAATACACAGTCACAAGTAAACCCACCCTTCCTGAAATACTGGAAATTATTATATGACCACCTTTCACATAAGGGTCCATTTTTATTCTATATCCCCTTAGAGTTGCAGTTCACCTTTTCCCATAGTTATATTATAACTTTTGTACACACTTTTCTATTTTCATTTATAAGAGCCTCTAAATTTTGCAAAATACTTTTGAATGATCAATACTCATATATTCAAATGTTTATTTTATATATTAGGCAAATGGCACCAGTGTATATAGTGTCTTAATTGTAATTTAAATATAGGTATGTACTAAGTTTTACTGTTTACTGTTGCTATATTATTAGATGACATATGGTTTTTCTTTTACTATCATATATGTTTCAATTATAAAATTCAATAAAGATTTTTGACAATAAAAAGTATAATGAAAATGCTACCCAAAGAGTTGGGAAGTCCTCCCCTTCTGGCATTAACACATTAATTTATTTTAGCTTCTGTTTCACTGACACTGATAAAGCACTGATATCAATACTGATATTGCAGAAATGACAGTTTGAGAAACATCCTCTGATACGTCCTGCTATTAAACTGCATTATCTTTTTGTACTGTTAAACTACAGACGTTTTGAAATAAAACATGTACATTAGTTACAGCACTGCTGTCTGTGTTTCAGTATATCAGCAATATGAAATTGAATCATCACATTTATTTTTAGGACATTCTCCTTTTTTTTTTCTGACCTGTCCTCACTGCTAAAAAAAATCACAGGAGCTTTCTGTAACAAATTATTAGATAAATAGGGATTCCGTTTTATCTGAAGATGTCTGAATACTCTTGAGCTTGACTGAACATGTCTGCTTAAGTACATTGATTACTCTTGTAAATTATTATATCATATTGCATGTCACGTATCACATATCGTGCATCACTTATCACATATCACTCATCACATATCACTTCTCAGATATCACCTATCACTTATCACATATCACATACATAGGCATATCCTTGAGATGACGTGTTAATACAGGCATGGATGTTCAGCATGTAGCTTATTTTGTCTGTAATCAGTGTTAATTAAGATTTGTTACTTTAAGAAAACGTATTGATATTAGATGTGCACAGCGAAACCTTTATGTTTATACTAAGCTAGGTTATGTCAATCACTCTAGGTTTAGCCAACAATGACATAAAGAAGAACCATTGAAAATGAAGTAAGAGCTCAAAAGACAACAGATGGTAAAATTAATATTGGAGATATAGAAAGAATATTATCTCTTGAGCTCATTTCATACAGCAGATTAAGGCCCTCTACCTCATTTATGACCATCTCCTGCTTGATTTTCTTTTAGAAATAGACATTTAGGTTGTGTGTGTATGTGAAATCTTAGTCATATATGCTAAAAAGTGCATTTTTATTATGCAAGGCATACTGATAGATTGCTTGCAAGAAACAGATTTAACATTATTGATTGTCTTTACTGTTACAGTCCTATTCAAAAATGTCTTAAATGTGTGCTTCTTGCACCCTTTTTGAAAAATATCTTGCAGCTGGATTCAAATCCTTAAGAAGCTGTGTATTTCTTCAATGGCATTGCTTTTACATTGCCTGCCACAGAGATGGCTCTATGGCCAGAATAATTTTGCCTGTCATTACTGTCCACAGTGCGGAAGACAGCACAATGTTGCCAAGTGTGGTTGAGCTACTTAAAGCAGCCTAAACTAATTTTTCACTTTTTCTTAGTCGCTAAACTATGTCTGCGTGTTGTCAAGTGGAGAGCAAATATACCTTAATATGGGAAAAAATGCAAAAGTAAATATTGTGGATAATGACAACATTTTCTATAAACAAGATATGAACAATGCTTCATGTGCCCAATTTCTCTCATTTCACTTCAGCTTCACCTTGTAGCCCTGAATTTGATATCTGTCTGTTGCATTTACTGAAGTTAGTACTCTCCCTCATCTGGAGGTGGGGGTGGGGCATGCAATAACTCCAGGTGTGCTTGAAATATCTATGACAGACTAAACTAAATTTTTACTTCATTCCTTAGGTGGTGCACCCTGTTTGCATGCTGCCAATCAAAGAGCCAATGCACCTAAAATGAGGGACTATACATACACACACGCACACACACACACACACACACACACACACACACACACACACACACACACACACACACACACACACATATATATATATATATATATATATATATATATATATATAGATAGTCATACATTGCAATGCAGTCTCTACACAGAATTCAAACAATGCTTTATGTGCCCTATCTCTTTAGATTAACTTCAGTTTCACCTTCTAGCACAGAATTTGACATCTGTTAGGTGCACTTACTGAAGCAAGAACTCTTCCTGTCGTGGGGGGCTGCGCTATCATGTTGGAGTTGCTGTGTGACTCTAACACGATCGATACACTTTGTGCAGCTGTGAATGAATCTTTGTATAAATTTGTACATATTGAACATTTGTTGAATTGTCCATGTTCTTTATTTCATGTAATGACTTGGAAACTCTTAACAATGACTGTGTCTGAAAATAATCAAAGCTGTAGTGCTTTTCCCCTTTAAACAACTGTGAATAATTAAAATAAATAAGTTATTAGATTGAATTATGTTATAGGGAGGAGAAACAAAGGGAACTTGTAGAAAAGGGAGGAAATGATAAAACAGAGACAGCAAAGGGAGAACTATGTCATAATATTTAGTTCAGCATCATTAAAAGTTAGTAGCCTGTTAATCATAGGATGAATTTATGTTATTACATCTATTCATATAGTTTTAGTTTCAATGTTGGTAGGGTTTTAAATTACACAATATGTAGAGTAAGCTTGTTTTAAATGTGAGGGATGTGTTGGGTGATGATTTTTTTCCCTAAATCTAGACTTGTTGAAATAATGGTGCAGAATGTATGTTTTTGAAATGCATAACTGAAAAATGTTCTTTTTGATGAAAAGATAATCAAGTAGAACAGTGCTTGACATGACTTGGATGTCAAGGCAGATATTAGACTGCAGTACTCTGTAAACTGCAATAAATAAGGGCAGGCTTTTTAGTTTACCTGAGTAAGAGAGATTCTTTAACGCCTAGATTCTTTTGATTATAAAATACTGGGGTCTTCCTAAGTGAGAGCGTCTTTTAAAGCTGTGCAAGCCAACTGGCACACTGTATTGTATAATGAGAGGAATAAAGACAGAGTAACACAGAATTAGGATGGATTGGGGTCTGGGTTGGAACCTACAACAGAAGGGATGAAAGAAAAGGGCCCAATACTGCTGTTGTCTGTGCATATAGCTAGCTAAAGGTTTTTTTTTTCATTTGCTTTTACTTAAGATAAATAGATTCCAAAGGGGGAGGGGGACATAGGACAGGACAATGAGGAACAGTGTTAGATTTTAATTTTTGAAAATGGTACCACTTACTCTGATTGTGTGTATTCTATCTATTAACCAGTTAGTAATCTAGTAAACTATTAAGGGTTGATGGTTATCTGAGTATCTTACTTTTAATGTCTGAGAAGGAATTAGCAACAAATGTTGTGGGAAAGCCCATATAAACACCATGGGTTGGAAATCCTTCATGTAGGGCATTGGGAAAATTTTCAAATAAGCTAACAAGACTAAGAAATTGACATTCACCTTTGAGAAAGCCAAACTGTGAAGGCTCAAGAGTTTGTGGCTCTGGCATGTCCTTACTAATTACTTCACCGATAATTCATTTTGTAGCTTTGTAGATATGTAAGACTAGAGAGAAATATAGACCTATAGCTATTCATGTTACTCAGGGGTACCCTTATGGAGAGAGGAGCTGTGCACTGTCTCCCTTCTTTAAGTACATTTGTTGTGGACACACTTCTACTAATGGCATAAAGGAGAGTTGTCATTAAATGAGGTTATCAGCTGAACAGTGAGCAGTGAGGTATTAGTTTGTAGAAGGCAGTTGAGACTTTGGCAATATTGGTGATGTTTGTCCTAAACTGGTAAAGGAACCCTGGGTATAGTAGGTGTTGTAAAATTGCATCTGAATATATCTGCCAATATGTTGCCTACACATTTTGCATTGGTGCAGGTAGTACAAGTTTTAATCAGTTAAGTGCAGTGCAGTGTATTACTGCAGGTTTACATACATAGCTAAAAATAAGTCACGCTTGCCTTTAGTACTGTGGCTATCTTGTACTCACTGGCATAGTTTACAGTTCTCATGCTACTCTTGAGTTCCTTACTAACTTAATTAGGTTTTGTTTTATGAGCTGGGAGGGGCCACCATTTAAAAACAACACTTGCTCTACTTGTTATATACATTCTTGATTCTATTATCACACTAGATTGGACTTTTGATGTTGTTATCATTTTGCCTATGCCAGAATGGTTCAACTTTATCTACACGTTAACTAAATAAATTATAAAAGTGCTTGGTTAGGGTGGGGGGTTATCAGTGATCATGGGTATAGGGAGATTGGACGATTTCTATTTTAGGAACAGGTCAATAAAATCTAACTGATTGTATTTGCTGAATAACCTGAATGTAGATAGATTAGTTGGAGTATGGATGCTGGTTTTAAGGGATAAAGTGATACCTAGATTATCTGATTTCACCGGGAAAGATCGCAGATATACCCCAGGGATTACCTCAGTGTCACTGCTCAACAGAGGCACAGCAAAATAATGGGTATAGTTCCCCATACTAAACGGGTGGCGTAAGCCACAAAACTATGGGCTAGGCTTGTAAATGCCCTCGGGCAGATAGCCTAGTATGAACCTATGAACCTATGAACCTATGAAAGAATTACAGTTAGTTAATACAAGGTCTAAAATGTTTGGGCCTTTAATGACAATAATTATTTGGTCCACGGATTTGGAGTTGATGGTGTCAAGAAAGGCCTGAGCATAACAACTGTTTTATAGAGTCATAGATTCATAGGCTGTTATTAAGCTAGCGACCCAAGGTACCTTTCTAAGCCTAGCCAATTTTTTCTGAATGAATAATGATGCCCTGCATCCAATTAGGGCATTGAGGGCCATACATTTATAAGCTACTTGTATGCATAAGGGACATGGATGCCAGGCTCAGTACAAATTATTTATTCCCCATCCACTTCTCTAGGTTGTGCTTAAACTGGGTAA
Organism: Protopterus annectens; assembly: GCF_019279795.1. Lineage (NCBI taxonomy): Eukaryota > Metazoa > Chordata > Ceratodontiformes > Protopteridae > Protopterus > Protopterus annectens. The sequence continues at coordinate 844,728,123 of NC_056729.1, forward strand.
TAGACAAACTTAGCATCACATGGATGGGTCAGTCTCTGGGACACATATCTGTCTCTCCAGCATCTCCAGCATGTTCTGTTTAAGTCACAGACAAAATTCAGGCCGCTAGACCTTGTAATTCTGCTACTTTTTGACTTATGAATATGCAGGAGATTCATAAGTGTGGGGTTTACAGATGCATTGTAAGCCAGGAATAGAGTACCCCTATCACCCCTCAGTAAACTGTAGAAGACCGAGTAGAGGGAAAGGAGTTTAAGGTGTTCTGTATAAGGCAGGTTTGTTACACCTTGCATTCTATTTGTAAGGAACCTTTGATGTTGCACTAGTTGCTGCTTATACCAGGTCAGGTACATACCAAAGGGAGCACTGTACTCTATGATTAGTCTGATAAGAGCAGAGTACAGTGGAATAATGGCCTCTTTGGACGTAGATGCCATGTCCTTACTTATAAGCTGCACAGCACAAAAGGATTTCCTCAACACTGTGGCCATGTGGTGGTCGAAGGTAAGGCAACTGTCTATGTGCATACCCAGATCCCTGACCACTGGGTCACCTCTTAGGGGAGTATTATCAACATGGTAGTTAACTGGGATGGTTGTTTTCCAAAAGGGTGCAATTATGCATTTCTTAGCATTGAGTTTAACACCATGGGTATGGTACCATGTATTAGTCAGAGTTAGAACTTCTTGAAGAATACTACTGTCTTCAGGGGAGTTGATGATAACCCCACAGCTTGCAATCATCTGCAAACTTAGTCAGCCATAAACTTTCAGCATTCACTTCTTTTTCAGAGAAATAGATGCCAAAAAGGAGCTGGCCCTGTACTAAGCCCTGGGGACTCATCTAGAGACTGACCTCTTGCTGGAGTTGTCCTCACCTATTTTGAACTCCTAGGTCTTATCAGTGAGCCAGTTGGCTATCTAGTGGGAGATAAAAATGTTTATACCTAAATTAGTGAGCTTTTATATAATGCCTGAGTGGGGTATTGTATCAAAAGCCTTGTCAGTTCTAGGTAAGCTGTGTGCACTGTCTTACCTTCATCCAGTACTTTGGTGACCCTCTCATAAAATTCCACCAGATTTAATAGGCATAACCTTCCTTTGACAAAGCCGAACTGTGATGGGTCTAGTGTTTTAGGTTATCTATGTCCTCATTTATTATGTCCATGATGATTATTTCCATGGCCTAACATATGAGGCTAGTAAGACTTATGAGCCTGTAGTTACCTGGATCAGTGTTTGGACCTCCTTTGTGCAGGGGAATGACTGTAGCCATCTTCCATTCCTTGAGCACAAAACCTGACTGAAGGCTCAAACTGAAAAGTGATTCAAGTGGACCAGAGAGGTTACATTCCATGCTATTTATTAAACATTCCAGGATGTTATCAGGGCCCAGTTATGCAGTGTTTTTCGCCTTGGGAAAAGTGTTAATAACCTGTTCTCTAGTAATAGTTGGGGGATTGTGCTATGTGGTATTTCCTTTAGACTAATGGTGGGGGGGGATTTGAACTAAATCTCTCAGCCTAAAGGTTGACAATGGCCTCTGATTCAGTGTGGGTAATGCCATTTATAATAAGTTCTGCTCATTGTGCATTTCCCCTGAGGTTATGGACATAGCTGTAGAAAACTTTGTGGTTGTCCTTTGCCTGAGAATCTATGTTTTCTTCAAATTTAGCCTCTGAAGTATTAATTACCCCTCTTAGCATCCTATTTAGATTGTTCAGGTGGCTTTTACCACGTATGGCTTTGTTCCTCCTACGCTTGTCCAAGATTTTTTATTTTTTGTTGCATAACTCATTGATAGTGTGATTCCACGAGGGTGGCTTGTCTTTTAAGTCTGTCTTATTCTTAATATGAGTGTGCAAAGCTTGGTCTAAACAGCTATCATATGGCTGTCTAGAGATTTTGTAAATAACAGTGTACTCTACTGTGTTTACTGGGTTTGGGTGTGCTTGGAATTTAGCCAAGGCATTGCTTAGTAAAGAGAAGTTAGCCTTGGAATAGTTCCTAAAGGTTTTTGGTTTTGATGGATCCTCGGATTTAATTTTTATTTCAAGTAATACTGCCTTATGGTTAGATCTAATGAGCAAAGGTATTACATTGGGTGAGTAACACTGGCCACCCCCCATGTTTGTGAGTACAAGGTCAAGGATGTTTCTCCCCTGATAGTTGAATGGACCAGCTGTTCCAGGATGTTGGTTTTCAAGTTTATGAATCGCTGGGCTTGTGCATTAGAGGTGGTGTAGGATTCTCAATCTATAGAGGGTTAGCTGAAATCCTACATGAATATCATATTGGATTGAAATGTGAGGGACTCTTGTAAATTGAAATAGGTAGGATTTTTTTTGTGGCATGGAGGGGGACCTATATGTTGCAAGGATATGGTACGACACCCTGTTTGTGGTAAGTTGCACATGTATGAGTTCCAATGGGTCATACAGTTTAACTAGTCTGTATGTGAGATTAATCTTAATATAGACTGATGCTCCTCCACCTTTAGTTCCCTCCTGTTCAGTAGCTGGTCTAAAGGTGTGAAAGGCATTGTAACCTTGCATTGCTGGAATACTCTCCATGACTTTAAACCATGTCTCCATTACTACGCAAATGTCTATACTCTCCAGGGAGAAGAAGTCTTGCAGGAAGTGGAGTTTCTGTTAAGACTTCTAGCACTGCACAGTACCACCTTCAGCTATTCCTTCATAGGTTCAGTTAAGTCTGTAGGTTTATCAGTTTGGTATTGCCTAAAAATGGTACCATGCGGGCTGAAATGGTCTTAGGTCCTTGCCAATATCTGAAAGCCTAGAGGGGATAAGAGCAGACCATGTCCTCCAAGGCTGTCAAATATTGCAGCCCCCCTGGACTGATACCAGAAGCTAAGCCAATTGTTAAAATCAATCATCTTCTGTTGGTAACATGGCATCACTGTTAGGGAAGGTAGTATGCTGCTCAGCACTAGGCTCATACCTCCCTGAGAAACATAATCAGAGAGCTTGATCATGGCTTACTTCATATAGTCAAGAAAGGTATGTCTCAGGTCATTAACATCTCTATGGACTATGACAGAGTCATACTGATGCCTATGGTTCAATGACCTGAGTGTCTTTATGACTTGGCATATCCTAGCCCTGGAAAGGCAGTTAACTGACACTCTGTCGTTACTCAGTGGTGAGGAAGACATCAGTATGCCTCATTACAGAATCACCAATGACTAGGAAATTTGGTTGCATGCGAGTTTGCCTTAAGGGCTTAGCAGTGGAGACTCTGGCTATAATGTTACTATGTGTAGCTCTGAGTGATTTTTTAACAGAGAGTTTTTGTGATGATTGAGGATATTTTGATTGTACTAAGTGCCTAAACATAAGTAGTTTTATGTGTCGGGTCTTTACCCTGTGCAGTAGGCATGGTGCAAGTGTTACTGACAACCTCTACAGGATTAGTAAAGGTTTAGCCTTAGGTGGTTTAGAACCCAAGCTCACCTGTAATATAACCATTAACTTATAACTGCTGCCATAAGAACAACTGTATTAGGCTAACTGCTCCTGAGAGCTATTTTAAGATTAGCCAATTACTCCATCTGAGCATCAAACTGTGTACCTTGTGTTTGTCAGGTAAACACCTTAACCATTATGCCAACCTTTATTTATTTATTAATTTATTTTATTTTAAATTTGTTGATCAGGATAGTCTGACTGGATACATGTCTATTTTTAGCAGAGGCCCAGGGAGAAAAGTTCCAAACACAACATATAGAAAAAATAATGCAGGAAAAATCATAATATCAATACATGTTACAAACAGTTTGCAGACTCTGTTCAATCAAGCAAGTTATACAATCAATCATTATTAAACTTATACAAGTATTTAGACTAACAATTATGGCACAGATTGTATGTAATATAAAATACTTTTTGGCACACAATTATAGAAAGGAGCTAGTCAGGATTAGAACAAGGACATAACCAGTGTGTCTTAAAATGTTGTCTAAGACTTTTTTGAATTGAGTTAGTGAGGATATTGGAGTAAAGTCAGCTGGAAGGGAGTTCCAAGTTTGCCGACGGAGTTGGCAAACAGGGAGTCCCCAGCAGAGTTGTTGGTTTTGAATATTTGAACCAGCAGTTTGTTAGATGAGTAAAGTGGCCTGAGGTTACTATAGGGGCTGATGATGTTTTTATGTACAGGCATATTTTCAAGTTGGTTGAGTACTTTATATGCCACTACAAGCTGGTTGTATTGAAGTAGGCTAGGTAATTCAAGCCACCCTAGAAGATTTAGGTTATGACAGTGGTGTGTCCTAAATGCCATACCTGTGGCAAATCGAGTAATGTGGTTATAACAGCTAGAAAGCTTGCTAAGGTCAGATTTGTTCAGATTGGTAAATAAAGGGGAGGCATAGAGAAGGGTAGAAAGTAGATGGGAACAGGCAATAGCAGTTCTAGCAAGTGGATTAAGAAAAGGTTTAATCTTATAAATGGAGCCAAGTTTTTTATTAATGGTTTTGATAGTTTGGTTGACATGCATATCAAATTTAAGGTTATTATCTACTATAATACCTAAGAGTTTAGTTTAGGCTTCTGGGGAGATAATGGTGTCATTATATTTAATGGTAAAGAATAGTGATGAGGACCTATGAGTGGGAGAAAAAAGTAGCAGCTTTGTTTTGTTAGGGTTTAAGATCAGACGATGATTAGAGAGCCAATTTCCAACAGTATTAACTGTATTCTGGGACAATGTCATTAGTTTTATCTGGGAGGTGGCTGAGCAGATTAAAGTGGAATCATCTGCATATTGAATGCAGGCTGCATCTGGGATGACAGAATGGAAATAATAACTAAAGATAGAGAAAATAAGGGGTCCTAGTATAGAACCTCCTTTGTTGGACAAAATGATACTTAGTAATGGAAATCTCCTAAATAGATGTTTGATTTAATTTCATGATGGAACAGCATGTTTATATATTCAATATATTTATCAAGGATCTTAAATGTGAGACCTGTAATTATCAATAGCACAAACCTTTGTTTTCTTGAGAGTGAGTTGGTCTTGTGACAAATGAATGTTGGAATAGTTTGGGATGAAATGCATAGGTATGAAATCTTTAATGAATATTTAATCAATATCCACCTTGCCACTACTAGTGGTCCTGAATGAGTGATAGACATAGAATCACAGAACTGATGAAACACTCTATGTAGACGGGAACCAGATTTAAGTAGCTACATAGGTATGTACATCCTCCAATTATTGGAAAGTTCACAAGACAGATGTTGTGCCTCAAAGGATTCTTTTTCTGTTCAAAAACACATTGGTGCCTAACACACTACAATTTATGTAGCTGAAATGTCTAATTTCACTTTATCTAAAAAAGGCACTATGGAAGAAAAAAAGGATCTAGCCAGCATGCAAACGTTCTTGAAAGACACTTATAGCCCATCCTTAGTGAAACTAGAAGGCCTTCCTTCCTTCCATGTTTTCTTAGGCTGTCAAAAACTTGATCCTAGTCGAATGACATAATTTATGTAAACATCCACTGTAGGCAATAAAGATTGACTTGTATTTGGTCATCATGCTAGGTAAGGGCAGACTGCCACTCAAAACAAGATATGTCCCTTCCTTAAAAACATATGATGAAAGTTTCACCATCTCTGTGTGCATCTTATCAAAGGAGGATGAACAAAGACAAAGTCATAGTGCTATTTTTGGATGTTTCAGGGCCTAGCTGGCCCTAGTGATATCTCTTATTATTACTACCTAATCACAACTGAGCAGATAAAATGTCTGTGCTAAGAAACACTTGTCATAGTTCCACATAAAAATAAATAAAATAAAAAGCATTTTTATATCCAGTACATTTGATGAGTGCTTTGGTCTACAGATACACTTCTTCCTCACAGGGATTACTTTATATATTGTGGATATAGGCAAGGACAGAAAATGGGAAGGAGGCATAGAAATTAAAAAAATGAAGTACTGTGAAATATACTAGTTATGGCATCAGTCCTCATACTAATTGAAGACTGATAATGATATCTGAGAGAACACAGCCATCCAGTCCTTTAACAGTCTGAGACATGTAGAGTCTATATGTCTGACAATGGAATCAACAATGTCTAGAACGTGTCGGCATTGTTATCTATTGTAGCAATAGGCTCTGTCTGCCACAAGGGCGCTCTGCCTTAGGTTCTTTGAAACAGTTTGAATATAGTAGGTATGGATGTTGCATATTTAATTAATAAAACAATACACAATAATCTAAGTATCAGGCCATTTTATTTACTGTGTTTTCCTTTCACACAAACAAGTATCAGTTTCTGTGCCTTGGTAGACTGGTATGTTTTTAATAATCTCAGAATACATCAATTTATGTTTATTGACTCTGTCTGAGATACCTGCTTACAGCCTGTACATCTTCTTCTTTCGGTTTTTCCCAGTTAGGGGTCACCACAGCGGATCACCTGTCCACTCATAATTGGCAGTGGAGTTTTACAGTGTTGAGTTGCCAGCCCGGCGCCCAACCTTCCACAGAAGGCACAGACATGCACACACTCACACCTAGGGCCAATTTAGAGTGTCCAGTCCACCTACAGCATGTCTTTGGGATGGAATCGGAGCACCCAGAGGAAACCCACGTGATCACAGGGAGGACATGAAGACTCTGCACAGAAGGCACCCCAGCCGAGAATCGAACCAGAGAACCTCTTGCTGTGAGGCAGCAATGCTAACCGCTGCACCACTGTGGCCACCTGCTTACAGCCTGTACATATTAAAGCATATCTTGTAGATACATTTTTTGCATTAATTAATACCAGGCTGTCAGTAAACATGATGCAGTCACAGCACTGGCACAAGATGCCTAGGGAAATTAAGCTGTTCAAGGAAATATGTATCAACAATATAGGCTCCACATATGGCAGCCACACAGATAGAAGACTGGCTGAAACAGTCAGTTAGGTTAGGTCAGGTAAAGAAGTGAATTATGGGTAGGGTGACTGCTGATGCTGTAGTGTTAGATATAGATAATATATTACTGAAGTAAAGATAGTGAAAATGTTTCATGAAATTAAGAGTGAAGCTATAATAATAAGCATTGTGGTTAGGATTTAGAGAAATATCAGGAAAAAATAAAGAGTATCAGAAGTACACCTTAGCATTAAGATTAACAGCTGAACAATAATAACTACTAATCATTGCTATGACTGCAGCATGCAAAACGTCACACTGAAATGCTGACTGCAGGAGCAAAGAGTCATGCAGAAATGCACCAGTAGTACAGCTATCAACGTTTAGGCACCAGCACAAATAGAACACACTTTAATCTTTAAGTACCTGTGACAGGTCAGTCCCAGGGCCACTCTTTAAAAACAACCTTCAGACAGATGGTCATCTGGTGGGCAGCAGTTAAAGACTGACACACACAATGAATATGCAGAAGCAGGTACTAATGTGGGATTCAGACGACATGCACTAATCAGTACAATGCATACTGAATATGAATCAGTATGAGCAGAAACTAACAGCAGAACAGACTGAAAACATGCACCAAAAAAGTACAAAAAATTGATTTAATTAGGAAAACAACAATCAGTAATCACCAGGCTAATGACGTTTTGAGTTTTATTTACTGTATTTTTCTTTCACACAAAGAAATATCAGTTTCTGATATCTTAAACTATTACAAATCTTAATTTATATTCATGGACAACATATTCATAATCATATTAATAGTTCAGTATATTACTGTTTAGCAGCTTTTAAATCATTAAATGAACAAATGACAGAGTCCCTTCAAACAAGAAATTAAAAATCCCCAGTATGATCTTTGATTGTCGATAAGCTGCAATGTGCATACAGTTAAGCTAGATGCTTTTGGTATAAATCATATGCAAATAAGACAAGGGGTTAAGGCTTTGACTAATCGTTGCTCATAGCCGTATGTCACAGATACCCCATTGAGCACTCCTACTCAGTGAAGTGCTGAGAATTATGTATGGAGACAACAGCTGTTTCCCTGAACTTACTGTTTTCTGTCTTCAGATCCTGACATGTGGTTATACCCCCAGCTGCATGACAGTATGTAGGCAGAAAGAAATTATCTGAAATACTAAAGTCACCTAAGTCCCTGACTAAAAGGTGGTTGTATGGCATTACCACTTGAAACATATAAAAAAAGAAATATCTCAAACACCAGAATCCTGGATGCAAATGCTTATATTTAGCATCAAGTTCATTTCTCTATAGCTGTGTGCATGTAGAAGAATAAATATTTTTACAGAAGCAGTTATACATTTAAAGTGTATAATTTTGCTTCTTCCAAAGCAGTATTTTCTATATTTTAAAGCCATGGTATGTTTACTGATACCAAAGTCAAGATTACATGTCTAGAATTATAAAGCTGGTGTTCTTGAAATCCTGTGGTTGTTAGTGGTTTTGTTACACTGAAACACTACCCTTTAAACATTTGTAACACACAGAATAATGGCTAATGCAGCAAACCATAGTATTGAATAATACTTTAGAAGGTTATAACTACCACTGTAAATCGAAATAAGTTATTTTTTATCCATGGTAGAACAATAATCCACATGGACATTCTTCACACCCTGTCTAGGAGCACTGGCTGATTAAATGACTTGCCCAGACTTGGACAGTAGGCCAGATAAGGATAAGGGAATCAAACTCTAAACTACAGGAAACTCCTTATTAACAGTTCAAAGCCTCAATTCTCTGCATTACCTGCAAGACAAGTGCAAGGTAAATATTGGTAAATTAGACATTATTCATTATACATGGCATTTTAATACACTGTATTTCATTTTTAAACTTGTAGTATTTTTTTTGTGTTTATTTCTCTGTCACTATTTTAGCTTTTTTGACCAGAACATAGGATGTGACTGACTGTTTTTCTTACTTTATCACCACTTTATTAAATGTAAATTGACTGAAGCAACTACCAGATTAAATTAATTGGTCAAAGCTTCAACGCCATGATACTTCTTAATAAACATTTTTTGAGGGGCAAACCCTGTTGTATCCTCCATATTAAGACTTCACCCTCGCATCCCATACTTTTATGTGTTAACCCCATTGTTGGTCAGCTGTGAAAAAAACAGAAAAGCTGGCATACAATGAATCACTTCTGGAACAGACATTTGTACCACAGTGCAGTCATCATAATTCTTATATGTCTCCATTCTGGAAGAGCATATCTGTTTTAATGCCTGATTGACCTCTGCACACAATATTATTTTTGGAGGTATCTCCCTATATTCAGTTTAGATATACTAATTTACACCATTTTCTGAATCATCCTTTTCACACGTGACTTTTGAAGCTGTTTATTACACAGAAAAACTACACTACATGACCAACATACTAGAAGAATAAATTATTTAGAGAAGTAGGGAATACATCTTACATCTCCCTTTTTCAGATGCAAAAATAAATTTCCTTGTGGGGTAGAATTTTATAATACGGTTCATTACAATCTACAGCTTTTATACTGCTTTTTTGATAATGTGCTTATACTTTTCCATCCTTTCTTCTGATGTTTTCTTTAAACATGCTTTTCTGAGTAGTATCCCACATTCCTACTGGAAGTGGGAATTGTTATGTGCTATTTGGAATCCAGATGTAATACTAACTAGATGTCCAGATGTTTGATTGGATGTGCTTATTTTCAAAGGCCTTTGCACCTGTATTCAATATCTGTGGGTTGACAGACAAAGGCCTTTGTACCTGTATTCAATATCTGTGGGTTGACAGACAAAGGCCTTTGTACCTGTATTCAATATCTGTGGGTTGACAGACAAAGGCCTTTGCACCTGTATTCAATATCTGTGGGTTGACAGCCAAAGGCCGTTGCACTTGTATTCAATATCTGTGGGTTGACAGACAAAGGCCTTTGTACCTGTATTCAATATCTGTGGCTTGACAGACAAAGGCCTTTGCACCTGTATTCAATATCTGTGGGTTGACAGACAAAGGCCTGGACTACATGAAAAGAGACATGGAGGAGCTCTCCGATCTTGTATCCCAGGCAGGTATGACCCTAACCCTGAGTAGCATCCTGCCATCACCCAGAATGATACCACAGTACAATGACAAAATGATTGACTTCAACAATTGGCTAAGCTTCTGGTATCATTCTAAGGGGATCCAGTATTTGTCTGCCTGGGACGACATGATCGACAGTCCACGATGCTTTGCCAGAGATGACCTGCACCTGTCGCCCTTAGGATTCCGGATACTGGCTAAGACTCTTGCCACCCCTATAGTGCCTTTTTTAGGCAAGGTTCAAACAACAAATTCACCACTGTAACAGGTAGAAGCAAACAAAATCTGAGGGTAATGCTACTCAATGCTAGAAGTCTAAACCTCAAAATGCACTCACTCGAGGCACTCCTTAAAATGGAGAACATTGACATCTGTGCAGCGACAGAGACCTGGTTCAAAGCTCCAGAGAGCACCCCTGCATTACCAGGCTTAAATTCATACCACACCTTTCGGCCACCTAACCGAGAAAGAAGCACTAAAGGCGGAGGCGTGTCCATATTCATTAAGGATATCCACACCTCCAGGCTAGTTGCACAGCATAATGCATTGCATCCGAGATTATCCAAGTGCAACTAACTCTAGGCAAGACCGCAATCCAAATTGTACCTTGCTACAGACCCCCCCACCATGCCCCAGGATTCACACTCCTCATTTCTTGATACACTGGAAAGTATTAGGGTACAACCCAACACCCTAATAGTGGGCGATTTCAACTACCCCACCATTAACTGGGAAAACTACTCATGTACCAACTCTTTTGCTCAATGTTTTCTATAATTCATAAATTCCAACGCCTTGGATCAACTTATTCACACCCCCACCAGGGGCAGCAATATCCTAGACCTGGTCATTACCAACATGGGAAACCGGTGTTCCACACCAGAGGTCAATTCCTCGTTGGTCAGATCCAACCACAAGCTTATCAGCCTAGACATCCACATCCCACCCCCAGCCCCAATTAGGGAAACCATCGTAAAAAACTTCTCAAAAGCCAACTTCACACTTCTTAAGACAGAAGTGGCAAACTTCATGACATCCATGCAGACGGACAATAGAGGCATGACTGCCGAATCCTACACAAATGCACTTTATAAGCACTTACACAAGTGCATGGATCATGATATCTTTAATAGAACCAAGATGTTATCCTCCAAAAAAAGGAAGCCAATCTGGTGGTCTTCTGCCATAAACAAACTCTACAACAGAAGAAAGAAACTGTTGCAAAAAAGAGTAAAATCCCATGACTGGAGGAACTCCCTGGTCAACCTCAGTAAGAAGCTGAAATCCCTCATAAAATCCTCCAAAGCTAGTTACGAAAACAAAATTGCCACTGACTCTAAAGACAACCACAAAGCATTCTATAGCTATGTCAAGAATCTAAATGGGAACACTCAGATCTGCTCTGAGTTACAGCATAATGGCACTAAATATACAGAACCAACTGATATTGCCAACATCCTAGCCCATCTCTATACCGGAAGAATGCAAAGTTCCTATAATCATGGCTGCACAGGTAAAAATGCACTCTCCAAAGCCAAGAACACAGCATCCATGGGACCTGACAATATCCCAGGCTGCGTTCTACATGAACTACAGAATGAACTGGCACCCTACCTAAGCACCATGTTCAATCATAGCCTCACCTCAGGCTTTGTACCCACTGAATGGTGCACCGTGACAGTTATCCCACTCCACAAAGGGGGAGCCATGACGGACCCCGGGAACTACCACCCCATTAGCCTGATGAGCCTGGTCTGCAAGGCCATGGAACATATCATCATGGAACTCATAAACAAAGACATTGGTAATCTCCAAACTCTGGACCCTACTCAGTTTGGATTTGTAAAAGGCAGATCATGTCTCCTAAACCTGACTTGACTTCTTTGAAGCAGTCACCAAAGCCATAGATGAGGGTAAAATGGTTCACACAGCTTATCTAGATCTCGCCAAGGCTTTTGACACCATCCCCCACTCTGGAATTATAGATAAGCTCACTAAACTAGGTATAAATCCCTATGTCAGAAGATGGGTTGCCAACTGGCTCATGGACAGAACCCACACTGTGAAAGTAGCGAATTCCAAATCTGACATCAGACCAGTGACAAGTGGAGTACCACAGGGTTCAGTCCTGGGTCCTCTCCTGTTTGGTATCTACTTCTCTGAAGTGCAGGCCAACACAGAAGGTCTTTGGCTAACAAAGTTTGCAGATGACTGCAAACTAGGAGCCATAATCAAAACTCCTAACGATGTGGACAAACTACAAAGGGGCCTCACTGAGACAGATACCTGGTGTCAAAGCCATGGCCTGAAGCTCAATGCCAAAAAGTGTATTGTCATCCCCTTTGGTAAAAACTCTGTACCCATGAACTACCACATAGCTGGTAGTCTACTTAATGCCGAAAATGTGATAAGAGACCTTGGGGCACAGGTGGACAGTAGTCTCTCCTTTGATAATCACATCGCCACAGTGGTCAGGAAATCATTCTACGTGGCTCATCTCATCACAAAAGGATTCTCATCCAGAAAAAAAGAGGTCATTGTTCCCCTCTACTCATCACTCATTAGACCCATTATAGAGTACAACGCCCCTTTTGGTATGTACCTCACAAGACATCTACAACAACTGGAAAGACCACAGAAATACCTCACAAAGAGGATTACTGGCCTCAAACAGATGCCCTATGCAGATCGTCTCAAAAAGCTACAGCTTTACTCCATTGCATATCGCCTGCTCAGGGGCGATCTCTGCCTAACATACAAAGCTATGTCAAACCCAGAGCTGTTGGACATGCTCCACTTAAAGAAATCCCAGTCCCTCCGAGCTACACGCTCTAGGGACCTTAACCTTGTCACCACAATAAACAGAACATGCTGGAGGGATAGATTCCTGTCCCAGAGACTTCCCATACTCTGGAACAGACTACCTATCTATGTCAAACAGAGCTCCTCATTAGGGATGAGGATTGGATGGGAAATGGGAAATTCACCCCGGGGATCACTTCTGTGGCTCTGCTCGACAGGGGCACAGGAAAATAATTTTCTTGGGTGGCGAAAGCCAGGGTACATGTTTTGGCTAGGCTTATATGGGCCCTAGGGCCGATAGCCTAGCACCTACCTATGAACCTATGAACCTATGTACCTGTATTCAATATCTGTGGGTTGACAGACAAAGGTCTTTGCACCTGTATTCAATATCTGTGGGTTGACAGACAAAGGCCTTTGCACCTGTATTCAATATCTGTGGGTTGACAGACAAAGGTCTTTGCACGTGTATTCAATATCTGTGGGTTGACAGACAAAGGCCTTTGCACCTGTATTCAATATCTGTGGGTTGACAGACATGGCAATGATTTCCTACAGTGAAATGAGTTCAGTAGTATGGTGGGACCACCCAGCCAAACACAGCACCCGCCACCCAATCACACCCTAATCGCCTGCCAACCTCTAACCTCCTGGCCTTAAGATTATTTTGAATTAGGTATCAGAAATGCATGGTATTACTGTATATTAAAAACAAAATAAATAAGCAGGCCATGCTACTCTGAGGTAAGTCAACTGAAACATGAAACCTGGAAAATTTTTTGATTCATCACAGTACCCCGACTCTGGTCTCCATGCTCAATGTAATGGGATGCCAGGAAGTTCAGACAACTGAGTGTGAATGGGTTTAATGGTCGTAGGCATATTGGGGGGCAAAAAGAACATGGATATTTTCTTAAATTCATTTAGACCTTCTCATATCATTGGACCCCTTTCTTCTTTCATGGGTATAGAATCACCTCCTACATCGGCTCTGAACTGTTAAATTCCCTTGTCCAGTTAATTCTTATGCCTTATCGCAGTCATAAAGCTATTGAACTTCACCATCATCATCATCATAATAATAATAATGATAATAATATTGCTCTGTCCTCAGAAATTGCATAGCTCATATACATCCATACTTATAACGCAACTATAACTATTTCTAAAAGGTCATTTTAAATTACTTTATTATTTGCCAGGTAAGCAAACTTACAGATCACTACCAACCATTTCTCAGGCAAAGAAGGCAGCAGCAAAGATTACATGCAGAGAAACTTTATGGTGTCCATTGAATAATATATTTTGGCATTGGGAAGAAATCAAAATGCCTTAAGAAAATCCATGTGGCTACAGAGAGAGCATGCAAAATTCACACGATTTATTCCGCTTTCTGCAACATTTCCACAAAAACTCCTCCCCAGTCCAACCAAACCATTTTTTATCCTTAAGTTTCAATCTGTCTGCTCCCACCATGGTATCCTTGCAATATATTTATGCATCAAACAGTTTCTGTTACTGCTTTCCTGTTTTAGCCAAGTGGAATCATTTTCTATTCATTTTAGCCACCCTGCTGTCAACATAGAAACCTCATGTTTCTGTTTTCTTGCACTATTTTACTCATATCTCCATCTACAGCACGTATTCGTCTGCCCTACTGCTGAAATTGTAAAGCTCTGTTCTGTCATAAGTGAGGGAGATTGGAAGTTACTTCACATCACACTACCTGTTTATTTTTTTATTGTGTCTTATTAGGGTTTGTTCTCATACTGCCTGAGGCTGATTATTTCGCATTTTTTACAACTGTATTTATTAAGAACTAGTCATATCAGTAAGAGAAGTGAAACAAAACACAATGCCACACTCAGTCTTTATATTAAACAAGGGTTTAGATTCAATAAAGCCTACTCAGGCCAGTTAAACCATGTGTGTATTGTGGTGAGATGCCCACAAGATAGTACCCCATTTTGGATTCAATAAACAGCTCTACATGCCATGTAGAGCTGAGCAAACATGGTAAACATTGTAGCATGCTAATTACAGCATAAACAATATGCTAATCAACAAATCCAAGATGGAGAAGTTATTCAACAAGCTATAATGCAACCATGTAGACTCAGTGCTGGTTTTCCCTGTGAATTCCAAAACCTATTGGAATACAGCCAGAGAAACTAGGCTACACCGAAATAATGTTAGGGGCTGCTGTTGCTCTTATTCATGTGTAAGTGCAGCAGGCCCATGTCTATGCTGCTGCTGCTGCTAATGGACAACGGCCAAGAAGGAGAAGGGTTTTTAGATCCCATTTCACTTTTCATAATCTGCAAGAGGAGGAAATTATACAGTGTTACACGATGAATAGAGACACAGTACAGGAAGTCTGTGACCTCTGTTGTCCTCAACTGAGAGCAAGGGCAAACAAAAGGGAAACAATACCAGTGAAGACAAAGGTATGTGGAGCACTTAGAATTTCAGCTGCAGGAGTCTTCCAGAGATCAACAGGGAACACGGTGGGGGTGTCATAAGTATCAGCATCCAGGATCCTCCATCAGTTCCTGAAAGCTATACTGCAACATGCCAGTGATTACATATATTTTCCCTGTACAGCTGAGGACAAAGTCAGAACTATGCAGAAGTTCGACCCTGTAGCACACTACCCTGAATTCCTGGATGCCATAGACTGTACATATGCAGAAATCAAAGCACCACCTGGGGAACAGGGAAGGCTGTACACAAAAATAGAAAGGGCTGCCACTCTATTAACTATCCGTTGGTGTGTAATGCTAAGGGAATCACCATGAATGTATATGCTGGCAACTCAGGCAGCTATGACAGCTCACATATCTTGCACAAATCTAAATTGTATGAGATGTTTATTATGGGGAATATCCCATAGGGTCATTTACTGGGGGATGCAGATTATGCACTAGAACCGCTGCCCATCAGAAATACACATACACCAACTGAAGAATGCTATAATGAGGCACATGCTCAAACAAAAATAATATAGAGCATGTGTATGGGCTGTTGAGGTCACAGATCCAGTGCCTAGGTACATTTGGGGGAGCCCTGCAGTACAATCCCCAAACATGTGCTGAAATATTCACCTTCTGTGCCATGGTGTACAACATTATCCCAAGAAAACAGCTTCAGTAGGAACTGCAAGGGGATGGACCACACATCCCACCACCACTGGCAAGGTCACCACAGCCACACAAAGGTAAGGAGTCAGAGGGGAAACCAGCAGCTGCTCTGGGTGTAGGAAGATGTAGACATGCACAATAGGGCCTCATACTGGCCAAGAGACAATGGCTAGGACACACACTCAACACTAAGGGGCTAAACATTCATCCTATGCACATACATATAGTAACATTGATGCCAGGTAATGCTCACAACCTTTACTTACCCATGTAGTGGCTGTGTAGTGCCAGCATGAGATAGAGTCAGCCCTGAATTAAAACTCTGGCAACTGTTGGATTTCCAAGTTAAGTGTTGAACTTGGAATAGAAAATTAAATTTCTGACAATACAAATGAATGGCATAAATAAATGGCATATCCTTATACTCCTTTACTTGGTAATGTAAGCTAGTATAAGGTGGGTGATGTTTACAGCAATTACGTCATGATGTGCTAGCACTGACTCATGTGAATACGTGTCCTGTATCAACTAATAGGCCTTACATCTAAAATGTACAGATTTTCACTGAATGTCCACATTTTGGCCTCATATGTTTATAAGGGGAGATCATTAAAGAGTGAAGATAGAAAATAATGACACATGTATCAGTTTCAGACTTTATATCCCTCAGAACAAACATAAAGATAGTAATGCAAAACCTGGTATTCTATCAACTGTCTAAGTTTGTAAAACCACAATGTTTTAAAACTCTTCCCATTGTTGGGCTTTTGTCACACTGTTATATATGGCTTGGTCCAGCTTTGCTGGTCTAAGAGTTTGGCAGGGAAGTACATATTATAAAACCTGTAAAAAAGGAATACAATTTGCAAACCAGCATCACAAAAACAGATACACTAAGCACTAAGTCAGCTATGCACCCTGAGCATCAGACCAAAAACTTGTGTCCTGAATCCAAAAGTTAGAAAACAAGGAAATGTCACAGTTATCATCATTTCCACAGGGTGTTTTGTGTGTGTGTGTGTGTGTGTGTGTGTGTGTGTGTGTGGGGGGGGGGGGGTAGTAGGCCTAGGTTGCTATAAAAGGTAGTGAGTGCATGTGAGTAAGAAAAACAGTCAGATGTGGATAAAGTATCAAATGTCATCTGAAACAGAATGAGCTTTAAGCCACATGACTGACCCATGTAACTGTTATGTGTGCATGTCTATATGGGCACTCTTTGAAATTGGTATCTGAGTGTCTGCAAGAACACAGCCAAGCACTGCACTATCTCTAAATCCTGGTATGTCAGACAAGTGTGAGCCATGCATGATAAAGGTTACATTTCATCACTGTCATCCCCAAACCAAGAACTACCTCTGCCAGGACTTACACTGGCATGTCCACATCCACTGTCAGATGCACTGCTGCTACCTGAATGTGACTGATGTCTGCTGGATGAGCTGTCCTCACGAGTATGACCAGAACCACAACACCATGGCTTGTCACATCTGGGTGTAGACACCGCAACCACTGATGGAGCAGAGAAAGTAGTGCCATTAGGGAAGTGTGATCCAGCACAGCATGGCCATGTTGACTAACACCAGATGATGATGTGGCTGACCTTCTCCCGCATGGATGTCAACCCCTTCCCAACAGATGATCCATCACATACACCACCTGTACGAATGTGTCATTCATCTGATCCATTGAATCAGCAACATGGTGGAGGCAGTCAAGCATGTCAGCCTGTGCCATATCTATAACCCAAAGCATTTCCTTGGAGACCCTATTGGAACATATCTGCTCCACCATGATGGCCCTAAACATACTTCAAGTGGCACTGAAATACACACCTAGATCATGTGGAGGATGGACAGCAGGCCTCCTCCAAGCAACCCTAACAACCCTCCTGAATGACACCTTGCCCATACTTTGGCTATGGTCAGAGTCCACAGGCACTGAAGTCACATAACCACACTACCCAGATCAAGTATCTCACCCTCCACCTGTCCAGTATCTGGAGGCTCACTGGAATTGGCTGGCATAGGCCTACTGGCTGTCTCTGATGGAATTACAGGGGATGGCTGAATGTCAACCTCAGTGTCAGGTTCAATCTCTGCACCCCCCGACAATGCCTGTGTTTGGCCACCACCATCATCAGAGTCTGCCTATACTCTGACATCAAGTGGTAAGAGTCCTACACTTCCACTGTCAGGATCACTTGTGATAATAAGAAACAAACATATTAAATTAATTAATAGGTACACTACTATAGTTACTAAATGCTAACAAACTAAAAGTGGTGCCACTATCACAGCCAGTAAGCAATGCACACACAGTCCTGGCACCCACCTCACACATACGGATAAATGAATATTTCTGTGAAATGCTCGTCAGTTCTGAAATAAAAATGTTTGCTTACCATGTATGGATGACTTCACACTTGCTAGGGTGGATGGTCCTGGAA
Organism: Protopterus annectens; assembly: GCF_019279795.1. Taxonomy (NCBI): domain Eukaryota; kingdom Metazoa; phylum Chordata; order Ceratodontiformes; family Protopteridae; genus Protopterus; species Protopterus annectens. The sequence continues at coordinate 844,746,560 of NC_056729.1, forward strand.
GAAGCTAAGCAAAATGTTAGGATACCATCAGCACAATAACAATAACACATGAGGGAAATATTTGGTCTTTATATGTTCATTAACAATACATTTAACTGAAACTTGGATGACACGTCCACCCCAAGCCCATGTGTAATGAACTAGAATGTGTTGTTAACTGTATCAACCTATAAATAGTTACCCCCAAAAAAATTACTAAACCAACTTAACTATTGCTTTCAATATTTTATTATACAAGAAATATTTAAAAATTGACATATGTAAGCCTACCCAGAAGCTCCTCCTGAGACATACTTTTCCTTCCTGAAACAGCAGCACCAACATCAATCACATGCTGTTGTACACTTTCCACTGAGCTTTCTGGATTCCTAACAGGGGACAAGAACTCTTCTTTTGGTGTCAGTGGTGGCTGTGCAGCAGCTGTCGATGGGCCACTGCAGCTGCTCTCCTCTGGGACGATGATATCATATCAGTGGCCCTATGATGCACCTGATTATATGTCCTGCTGCATTCACCAACAGCATTGATGTTATTCACTATCTGGTTCCAAATTTGTTTTCTTCCAGACATATACCTACATCCTCTCTCAAGCAGAAATGCACTTTGTTGATGAAAGGCTTGGATGGTCATATTATTCTCTGAGTCACAGAAGGGGGGTTTTCAGGGATTGGGACATTTGAGTATCATAGTCCTAGGTGAAATAAAACACAAAAGAAGGATACTATACATAAATATCACATAAACAGTCCTGCTTAGATATAATACATGTTATTAGTTTTTCAATATTACCCACTGGAGAAACAAAACACTTCAGTTATTCAAATATAGGAAAAGGGTTATGTGGTTGTAACATATGATAGTCACACACAAACCAAGGTTTGATCCAAAACAAAGACTAACAATAGCAAAGCAAACCTCTATAAAAATATTTTGATTGTGGCAATACAGAAGTGGAACTTGGCTCCCACATCCCCAAAACAAGAGGCAAATGACAATTTTGTGCCAAACAACGAATAAAACATCAGTGAATGTTTATAAGTGTTTTCAAAGAAACTGTTCTTAAAACATGTGTACACATTTACCACAGAACATTTATTTTTATGCAATTGCCAGTCACCTCTGTCTATGTGTAGCACTCCTCTAGAGATGTCTGTGGGCCATCCTACTTTGCTAATGGCATGTGAGCAAATCTAGTATATAACTGAAAAATGCAATGATACCTTAGCAAGAGGACACAGTTGTCTTCTGTGTCTATAAATCCAAAGTAATCTTCTTATGTATTATTCACATACACAACTCTCCTCACCTTCAGGTTCCCTAGCTACATAGTTTGTTTTTTTATAGTGTAAATTCAGGTCTGTGAGCATGGTGAAGTTGCAAATGAGGTGTGAACTCATTCGAATTGCTGAATCCCAAACTCTTGGCTCCATTTTGCATGTGTAAATATAGTGCAAGCACTCACTCTGCGTTTGCTGGTAATGGATTGCAACTGTGAATGATTATTGCTAGGGAGAAAGAAAACACAACAGAAACTCAGACTCCCTTCCCTCCAGTGGGTGAATGGGTGTGTCAGCCAGGTTAGACTTACAAAGTATAGAAGTAATTGTATCAAGGTTTCAACTTTCAAATGTTAGCAAACAGCACCCATTTCTCAGTTTCTGTTCAGTAGTATTCAAACTCCCCTGCATTTGTTGAAAACTGTATATTATTTCCATTTAATATCCTCAAACATGTTAAGGAAAATGATACAGAATAACTAACAGACTGCATGTCTCAGATTACTACTCAGATAAGACAACAAGAATGAACAACATGCAAAGATAAGCCAGAGCTGTATTGCTGCAAATAGTAGCCATAGATGGTTTGTGATTACTCATTGCACTTCATCTGGAATTAACACGAGCAAACAACTCAGAAGTGTACAAGTGCCATATGTCTTTTTAATACTGTGTATTATTTGCTTGTATGCACAATGAATTTCATTCCTACTGCAAAGCTGTTTCTGTGTTTCATAGGTTCAGTGGTATGAGAATTCAAATCCTGCCTAAACTCTTTCATGTATACTAACATTTATTTTATAATGTTGTTTATTTGATATACATATATATTTTATTTGATATACATATATATTTTTCTTTAATACCAGCACTTTCACAGTGTGCAGCTTAGTACATACATGGGAAATGGATAAATACAATAAATGTCATATAATGTATTCTGAGTTAACCAATACATTTATTTATTTATTTATTTATTTATTTCCAGTTTGATTACTGGGGAAGTCCACTGGGCCAGAACGTACCCATTTTCAGTGGAGGCCCGGGGAGAACCTATGAACAAAAGCAAAGCAAATACAATCTTAGTTACATGGTGTAAAAGGTAGTAATAAAATACATACATTTGAAATTACATTACATTGATACAGATTAGTAAAAAAAGCAAAAAACACACAGTATAAACTACACCTGTGAATCACGTGTGTGTGTGTGTGTGTGTGTGTGTGTGTGTGTGTGTGTGTGTGTGTGTGTGTAGCACATTTGCTAAACGTGGTGATCCATGTAGTATATGCACTCTGTAAATGATGATTCAAGTCCCACATTTGTCTTTTAAGGATGAAACCTAAGAAACAATGCTGACAAGGATAAAACAAGTTTAGCTTTGCTTCTCATGTTTATGTGCCACTTACAGCCATGCAAACCTGGACTATTGGTCCACACACAAAGCAGACAGAACACCTGCAGACAGGATGCAGGCATTCTTGATTTCAAAAATGATACATTGTTAAATCTTTTGCTTTACATCGTGCATACCTGCTAAGTGGGTTTGCACGGTGGTTAGCAACCACCCCCCAACACCTGCAGGCCTTCTCTTTTCTCACTTTTTTCTATCTCTTTGTAACTTTACTCTATGCTTTCTGCCTTTCTCACAATACTACATCTTGTGGAGTATTATCCAGATACTTTTTTCACATCTTGTTCTCATCCTTTCATTGTTATCCCCACTTATCCTCCACCTGTCAGTCTATGCCTGCTTTCTTCTTCTCTTCCCTTGAGTCTGTCTCACCTTGTTACCAAATGTTTTCACCTTCTTACTAAAGGTTCTCTTATCTCTACTTACTTCCATGTATCTACTTTTTACCCTTATCCACCAATGTCTATCCTAAGTACTGCTTTCTTTTCCTTACCTCTTGTTGCACTTTATCATGCAAATGTTTGTTTCTCTGTTAAAAATACTGCAATTACCAGAAACATTACTGTCATGTTACTGTTTTAATATTTGTCAATGTAATACATATACTAGTGTCTTAGATATTTTGTTCTTGTAGTTCCTCTGTTAAAATAGTGCAGCTAGTAGAAATGTTACTGTTAAAACATTGCTCATTTGTAATTCATTCTAAGGAGCTTTTCTCCCTGAGCCTCTGCTGAAAATGGATCTTTGGCCTGGTCAGGCTATACTGGTAAACAAATGTAAAATAAAAGAAATAAATAAATAAAATCTAAAGCACCTGCAGAGAGGCAGCAGACAATAGACAATTATAAAATAGATACATTCTATCAAGTATCTTGGCACTGCGCAAACATGCCAAGTGGCATTCTGTGGCTGCTAACTCACAGAAGTTAATAGTGAATATGGAAAAATCCAGCTGCTTTTTAACTATCTCTATAGCAGTAGGTGTTAAGTGTAGTGCTGCAATACAGATGATCCTAGGTTCTAATACAGTAAATTACTGTTGTTTCATTTTACTTTATATTAAAATTCACATGAAAAAATATTACTCACTTCTAATTTTATTAAGGATTGTACACTCAGTTTTAATAAACTTATATGAATTATTTGTGTGAGTGAGGGTATGCTGACTAGTATGTTTCTGTAATCATAATTGTGTTCTCTAGCCTTGGGTGGTCTTCAGTCTTCAATAATAGCCATACACACAGGGGATGTATAAATCAGGACTTTGTCAGATCACACACACATACACAGTTAATTAACCCCTCAGTCTATCATGAGTATTTATATGTAAATAATGAGTGTGCCTGAGAAGCACTTCTGTGGCAAGGATGAAACATCACTGCTGTGAAAGAAAATGCTTTGTCCCTTATACATAGGTTGGAATCAAACACGGCAAAAATCAATTTTATCAGTGTGTAAAGCACACAAAAATGTGTCCAGTCAGAAATGTTATGCCCCAGTACATGTCTGAAAGTAAAAAACTGCAAAGTTAAATCATCTAAAAGTTATAGCAGCAGCAAACAATCCTCAAACTAATGCCAAGTGTCAGATTAACCTTATAGTTTCAAAAATTGCTTTCCTCTCTGTTTGCCTCTGTTGTTCTCTGCTTAAAGCAGTTAGCATCACTGTTCAGGTTTGTGCACTACCAGTAAATGCAATAGTAGGCATTGGCAGGAAATTATTCTTAGCTATTGCTGTTTTCTCTGGTCATACATGTCTGGTGGTAGATGGGAAGGTGTCCAGTTTAGGGCACAGATGTGGAATGTTCTGGAGTCCAGAATCTTAAATAGACTCCTTGTAAAGTGCAGAACACACTTGCAAGGGGACTATACCGGCTGCCAGTACAAGTCGGAGACTTGGAATAGTCTGACTATCTCTAGTGTGACTGTCATTACATGCACTGGAGAACAATGCAGGCATCACTTTAATGACCTGAAAAGGTGCAAGAAGAATACACTCAATCAGCGGCTAGATGAGTTCAGAACTGCTGACATTTCACAGTTGTGTAAGTATACTGATAAAGAGAATTTATAGTAGTTAGAAAGCTGCTTATAGGCATAATGCTCTTATCTTGTTCTATATTCCACAGCCAATGCAGAGATTATGGTGAAAAGAGATGCCCATGCTGAGCATATAGAGAGACTAAGGGAAGCAAGGGGTATTTATGCAGCACAACAAAACTGTTATTTTAGCTAAATTATTTATTTTGTATACAGTTGTAGCAAAGTAAGAATACATATTCTAACTGTAAAAGCAAGCAGGCATGCTTCAGTCTTTAGCGCAAGCCAGTTATAGGAGTCAAGTCTATTACTCTAGTCATGCATTATGGGTTAAAATACCACAAATAACAAATACATAGTAAAACCCTTTAAAATATTTTACATAATTTAATTTCAACACAAGTGGCATAAATGTCCTACTGTTAATCTGTCTATTTGGACCAAGCATATGTGTAATATATGTACTTTGCAAGGATTACTTTGACCAACCCAGATCCCGAAACCTCATGTGACTGAAACTCATTTGACTGAGACCACAAGACTGAAATTTCAGAACAGAGAAAAATCGCTTGACTAAAACCCATAATACTGAAATCTTACAATGCTAAATTTCAACATACTGAATTGCAAAGTGGATTAAATAAAACCAGAATAGGTGGGAGGATATGCCCCCACAACTCCCATTGTGGGAGGCTGTGCCCCCCAACTATATATACTAACTCCAGGATCACACTAAAGTGGGGAAAAGGGTATATACCTTATACCCAAATATAGTATATATAGTTATACCTTAATATATATAGCTATACCTTAATAAAGTATATATAGTTGGGGGGTGTGGGGGCACAGCTACTTATAGTTTGTTGTTGTTAAGAAGTATACTTAAATGCAAAATTTGAAATAAAATACTTTATTATTGTCATAATGCAATGTATTTCACAAATGATGGTACTAATTTTATCTCTTTTTGTTCTCACACCCCAACCCTTATCTCACTTTTTTTTCTATGTGCTGTCAAAATGTTTCCATGTCATTGATCTCTGACAAATCACAAAATGATTTACAGCACAGAGAGGTAGGACAATCCCCATGGCTCAGCATACCCACACCCCACCTGCTTCTGCACTGAAACCCAGCACATCTGGGACCCAAGCTGGCAGTACTGCCTCTACTGCCCCTGCAATACCTGGGCCCTCTACATCAAGTAGCACTACCCCAGCAGATGGTGCTGTGGTACGCTTTGGGAGTAGTAGTGGAGTTTGGGATTTTATCACCCGCCAAAAGATGCCATGATTGGTGTGTAGGGTCATGCACAGCACCATTGGTGCACGCCTATGCCAGATGGAGAGTCTGCTTTCACTTATAGTCCATGGTAGAAGACGCCAAGCACTCCAACAGCCAGTGGAGTAAGGGGACAGTGATAACAGTCCTGTGGGTGTGGGCTAGATTCTCATTGTCCCCATGTTTGATGGTTATGGGCATCTGTTGTCCCCTCCCTAGCTCCATTCATGGTGTCCCACCCCAACTTGTCATATCCCTCACCATTCCTGTGTCTTGCTTGTTTGTCCTGTTTGCATATGCTTCCTCACCCACCCTATTTACCTGACCCAGAAATACTTACGTCCTTTACCCAACATTCCTTTCTTACTGAAGTAAAAGAAAAAATTGGCACCTGTCTCAGAAAAAAATGCTCTCCAGTTTGCACATGTGTTTTCATGATCCAGTTGATTTGGTCCATTTGACTAAACGACGTGTTGTTGTGACCCCTATTTTATTGGATGGCAGTCCAAATTCAGCTAATATTTGGTACATATTTTCAGTTGAAATTGTTGAAAAAGTGGATAGCTTCACCTTGTTCTTCCCCCATGTTTGCCCCTTATTTCACCACTTTCCTAGCTACTCCATTTTAACATCTTTAATCTAGTCAAAAATAGGAACACACACAACATACATAAGTAAAAAAAATTCAATGGAGCTCTTCAGTGTTTGGCCTCTATATTTGTGTGGATATTGGTATCACCCACCAATGTCAAGCAACAGTGAGAGTCTCTTCAGTGATGTGGTTACCTCAGCACAATGCTGCTTAAGCACACTGTGCTAAGGTAACACACAGGAAATGAGAAATAAAGAATTATTTCATTGCATTATCAATACATATTTAAAACTATTACATACACTTTTAATCATAGCCTATATCATCTGGGATCCAAAAGAAAGGTGTCAATGCATTTGCACCTGCTGCCAAAGAGTCAGCTAAGCAGCAGGTATGTTTCATACACTCAGTAATCAGAACTCATAATTTTAGCAGTGAGGTCCACATTTGCTTGCCACTTAACTATACACAAACAGAGAAAGCAGTAGAAATTTGTATCTCACATGCGCAAACAATTTGCCATCAACCAGCTGCTCAGAGGTGCAATATGGAAAGTGCACAACATAGGTTCATGTATTACTTATGTTTACTGTCCATTTAGTCTTCATCCCATGAAGGTACATGTAAAAACACAAACGGAAGGCACTTTTTAGGAAGATAACACATATTTACACTACAGCAATCTGTTACCTCCACCCATGCATTTCAAACTTGGTATCTCAGTACTTGTCACAAATATATCAACTACACTATAGAAATAAATAAATGCTTTCTGATATACCATGCAGATCTTTATAATGACAATGTATTTTAAGATTTTCCAATACTTGTAGTACTGTGGACAGCTGTTTGCAAATAGTTTGCAAGCCTGTCTTTTTAAGGTGTACCTGCACATTGGAAACACAACAGCAAATGCTACACATTTGCACACTCATCAATGTGGTAACATACAAATATTTAACATCTTAACAATTGTTCATGGCTACCTATCCTTTTCAGACAGACCTTCCAACATCTTCAGTGAAATATCCAGTGATGATGTCATCTGCAATAAATTGTCCTGCAGCCATGTAGAAGTCAGACTTGTGCGATGGCACTTACTTTAAGTACTGAGTTCTCTAGTTTGCGTACCTAAAGTAGGGGTTTTAATATCACTGCATTCAACTGGTGTTTGTATGTGCCCGTCAAGCCTGAAGAGCATAATTGTGTGTCATGCAATCATAACAACAATCCCGTAGAGTACCAATAGTTTTACAGATCTACACACTCATTTCATTCAACCCTCCCAACATCTTCTCTCAAACATCCAGTGATGATGTCATCCACTATAATTTGTCCTGGAGCCTTATAAAAGTCTGACTTGTGCAGTGACTCTTGTGCTAAGTACTGTGTTCTCTAGTCCATGTACTAAGTTAGATAAGGGTAACATTCTCACTGCAGTCAACTGGTGTGTGTGTGTGTGTGTGTGTCTGTCCAGTTTGAAGAGCATTGCGTATCACTGCTGTCAACTGGTGGGTGTGTTTGTTCACTTGGTTGACATTAGAGAGAGCATTTTACACCAGCATGTGGGACACTGCTATTACCATCTTGTCCTCACCAGACACTGCTAATGTCATCACTTATAAGGTGTTGCCCAACATTCTCCAAGTCAGAATTGTATTTTGGTGCTTGTGTTAAATACAGATGTTTCTAGTCTGTGTACTTAGTTAGGCATGGGCTCTCTTCTCACTACAGTCAACTACTGTGTGTCTGTATGTTTGTTCACTTTGTTGACATTAAAGAGGGCATTTTACACCAGCATGTGGGATACTGCTATTACAATCGTCCTCTCAACAGACTCTGCTGATGTCATTAACTATAAGTGTCTCTGAAGCATGATCTGTTAATGTCACAGGCTAGGTTAAGTTCTCTAGAGCAAGTGAATATTGTGCCATTAGATTTGCGGATCTGCATTATTTCCATCAGGGCAGTGTCAGAGAGTGGCCTGTAGGCCAAACAAAAGTCAACTCTCAGCAGCCTATACAATACAGAGTACAGTAAAAGTGATTTCAGTGTATCCACATACATCATGGCATGGTTTGTAGGCCCTGTATTTTCTTCTTTAGAAACACTTGTGGTCTCTCCAGCTGCTGCAGGTATTGGGTGAGGTACATGCAAAGGGGAACATTGTACTTTTATTACTGGTCTGATGAATGTTGAGTACAGTGGTGCTATAACATCCTCAGACCTAGATGTGATACACTGACTTATCAGGAGCACAATGTAGAAGGCTTTCCTTACCACTGTGGAAACATGGTGGTTGAATTTAAATTGCTAGCTACCAGTGTTCCCAGGTCTTGCACCACTGGGGCTGAGCTTGGGGTGGTATGGTCAATACTGCAATTAGTGAGGAATTCCACTTTGCAAAAGGAAATCATAATGGCACTTTTTGCTTATAGTTTTAGACTTTGTGGCTTGGACACCAATCATTTGCCTGTGTTAGCCCCTCCTGTAATATGTTAACATCACTGTGGGACTCAATGATTGAACCCAAGCTGTAATCATCAGCAAACTTGGTGGGTCAAAGTCCATCTAATTTAGCCTGAACTTCTATGAAATAGATTCCAAACAGTAAATGGCCCACCACAGATCACTGTGGTATGCCATAAGTGACAACTGTACTGGTAGAGGTTGAATCACCAACTTTGACAGTATGTGTTCTGTCAGTGAGCCCATTGGCTAATCATCTAGGGATGTAAGGGTTAATCCCCAGCTGGGGTAGACTATCAATGATATCTGAGTTGGGGATTGGGATTAAAACCTTTGGCTAGATCAAGATACGCAGCATGCACTGTCTTACCTTCATCCAGGGCTTTGGAAACTTTCTCAAATAAGTCTACTAGGTTTAAAAAGCATGATCTGCCCTTAACAAAGCCATATTGGTTTGGGTCTAGAGTTTGAAGACCATTATGTCCTTATTGATAAGGTCCATGATGATTCTTTCCATGGCCTTGCAGATGAGACTAGTTAGCATTATAAGTCTATAGTTCCCAGGGTTGGTTGATGGATCTCCTTTGTGCAGGGGATTACTGATACTGTTGCTGTTAGCCCCTCTGCTGGAACAAAGCCATTTTCAGGCTATTGTTAAAGAATATGCTAATTAAGTCCAGTAGGTCCTGTTTTAGATTGCTTATGAAGCAACCTGGGATGTTATCTGGCACCACTGAGGTCATGTTTTTAGCCTTGGAGAGCACATATATTACTTATAGGTTCATAGGTTGGTACTAGGCTATCAGTCCTAGGGCCTATACAAGCCTAGCCATAACAATTCCATGGCTATTTCTTCCCACACTATTTACTTCCCTGGACCCCTGTCTAGCAGGGCAACTGATGTGATCCCTGGGGTGAATTTCCTTTCTCCCATCCAATCGTCAAGGTTCCTTTTTAAGAAGAACAAAGAGGCACTCTGCTTGACATGCATGGGCAATCTATTCCAGAGTGTGGGGAGTCTCTGGGTCAGGAACCTATCCCTCCAGCATGTTTTGTTTATTGTGATGACAAGGTTTAGATCCCTGGAGTGTGTGGCTCTGAGGGATTGGGATTTCTTTAAGTGTAGCATGTCCAGCAGCTCTGGGTTTGACATGGCCTTGTATGTTAAGCAAAGATCACCTCTGAGTAGACGATATGCGACAGAGTATAGCTGGAGTTTTTAAGGCGGTCAGCATAGGGCATCCGCTTTAGGCCTGTGATTCTTTTAGTGAGGTATTTCTGTGGCCTTTCCAGTTGTTGCAGATGTCTTGAGAGGTACATACCAAATGGGGCATTGTATTCTATAATGGGTCTAATGAGGGATGAGTACAGTGGGACAATGACCTCCTTTTTTCTGGATGAAAAGCCCTTAGTGATGAGGTGTGCCACATAGAAGGATTTTCTGACTTTTGTGGCGATGTGTTTATCAAAGGTGAGACCACTGTCCACATGTGTCCCTAAGTCTCTTATCAAACTTTCGGTGTTTAGTGTACTGCCACCTATATGGTAATTCATGGACACATGTTTTTTCCCAAAGGGGATAACTATACATTTCTTGGCATTGAGCTTGAGCCCATGGCTCTGGCACCAAGCATCTGTTTCTGTAAGGCCCTTTTGTAGAGTATCCACATCATTTGGGGATTCAATAATGGCTCCCAGTTTGCAGTCATCTGCAAACTTTGTTATCCAGAGTCCCTTAGTGTTGGCCTGTACTTCAGAGAAGTAGATGCCAAACAAGAGCTGTCCCAGGACTGAACCCTGAGGTACTCCACTTGTCACTTGTCTGGAGCTGGATTTGGAGTCGGCTACTTTTACAGAGTGGGTTCTATCAGTAAGCCAGTTAGCAACCCATTGGGTGATGTAGGGATTAATGCCCAGCTTAGTAAGTTTATCTATGATTCCAGAGTGGGGGATTGTATCAAAGGCCTTGGCAAGGTCTAGATAGGCTGTGTGGACCACCTTACTCTTGTCCATGGCTCTGGAGACTGATTCGAAGAAGTCAATCAAGTTCAGGAGACAAGATCGGCCCTTCATGAAACCAAACTGGGTGGGGTCCAGTGTTTGAAGGTTGTCAATGTCTTTGTTTATAAGCTCCATGATAATAAGCTCATGGCCTTGCAGATAAGGCTGGTCAGACTGATGGGACGGTAGTTTCTGGGATCCAAGGTGGATCCCCCCTTGTGGAGTGGGATAACTGTAGCTGTGCGCCACTCAGTGGGCACAAAACCTGAGGTGAGGCTATGATTAAACATGACACTTAGGTGAGGTGCCAGTTCAAATTGTAGTTCATGTAGTACACAGCCCGGGATGTCATCTAGTCCCATGGATGCTGTATTCTTAGCTTTGGAGAGTGCGTTTTTTACAGTGTGACCGTTATTACCGGAATTTGGCAATCTTCCGGCATTGAGATGGGCCATTTAGGGGGTGAGAGGGGGGGTGAAGTTGGCACTGAATCGATCTGCCAGGATATTGGCAATATCTTTGTGATCAGTATATTTAATGCCATTCTGTTTTAGCTCGGAGCAGATCTGGGCATTGCCATTTAGATTCTTGACATAGTTATAGAATGCCTTGTTCTTGTCTTTGGAACCTTTGGCAATTTTATTTTCGTAACTAGCTTTGGAGGATTTTATGAGGGATCTCAGTTTCTTACTGAGGCTGGTAAGGAAGTTTTTTGCATCCTGGGAATTTCCTCTTTTCTGCAACAGTTTCTTCCTTTTGTTGTAAAGTTTGTTTATGGCAGGGGACCACCAGATTGGCTTCTTTTTTTTGGATGAGAGCATCTTGGTTCTATTTGGGATGGCACAATTTATGCATGAGTGGATGTGCTCGCACAGTGCTTTAGTGTAGGATTCAGCAGTTGAACTTTCAGCTCCCATCTGTATGGCTGTCATGAAGTTTGTCACTTCTGACTTGAGTAGCATGAAGTTGGCTTTGGAGAAGTTTTTTATGGAGGTTTCCTTATAAGGGGGTGGGGTGGGGGTGGGATGTGGATGTTCAGGGTGATTAGCTTATGGTTAGACGTGACTAAAGAGGGGGTGACCATAGGTGTGGAGCATCGATTTCCCATGTTGGTAATGACCAGGTCTAGGATATTGGAGCCCCTGGTGGGACTATGGATTAGTTGATCCAGGGCGTTGGAATTTATGAATTCCAAGAACCGTTGGGCAAAGGTGTTGGTACATGAGTAGCTTTCCCAGTTAATGGCAGGGTAGTTAAAATCACCCAGTATTAGAGTGTTTGGTTCTATCTTAATATTTTCCAGTATTTTTAGAAAGGTGTAGTGAGAATCTTGGGGTATGGTGGGGGATCTGTAGCAAGCTAAAATTTGGATTGCAGTCTTACCTAGTGTTAGTTGCACCTAGAGAATTTCAGACGCATTGTGTTGGGCAACTAGCCTGCTGGTGTGAATATCCTTGGTGAATATTGACACTCCTCCACCTTTAGTGTTTCGGTCCTGCTTTAGGGGCCAAAAAGTGTGGTAAGAGTTGTAGCCTGGTATTGCAGGGGTGCTCTCTGGAGCCTTGAACCAGGTCTCAGTTACTGCACAGATATCGATGTTCTCCATTTTTAGGAGTGCCTCGAGAGAGTGCATTTTGAGGTTTAGACTTCTAGCATTGAGTAGCATTACCTTCAGATTTTGCATGCTTGTACCTGTTACGGTGGTGGTTTTGTTCTTTGTACTTTGCCTAAAAAAGGCACTATAGGGGTGGCCAGAGCCTTAGCCAGTAACCTGAATCCCAGAGGCGACAGGTGCAGACCATCTCTGGCAAAGCATTGTGTTCTGTCAATCATGTCGTCCCAGGCAGACAGATACTGGATCCCCTTTGAATGACACCAGAAGCTTAGCCAATTGTTGAAGTCAATCATTTTGTCCTTATATTGTGGTATCATTCTGGGTGAAGGCAGGATGCTACTCAGGGCTAGGTTCATACCTGCCTGGGCCACATGATCCGAGAGCTCTTCCATGTCTCTTTTCATGTAGTCCAGGGAGGTACGTCTCAAGCCATTCACTCCAACATGGACAATGACAGAGTCATATTTGCACTTGTTGTGGAGTGACTTGAGTGCATGCGTTATGTGGCGGATCCTGGCACCTGACAGGCAGCTGACTGTAATTTTCTCCTTGTTCAACCTGGTGAGAGGGACATCAGTGTGCCTGACTATAGAGTCACCTATGACTAAAGTGTTAGGTACATTGTCTTGTCTTAGGGGCTGTTGCTGGGTGGCACACAGGTGTTTTGAACTATGTGACACTTTGGTTGTGATTGGTGTTTGCTTGCATTTCAGCTTCAGAGGTCCTTATTGCTTGGGCAGGTTACAGTTAAGGGCCTCTGCATATGTGGATTTAGTGTTGCTATATGTGGGTGTTGGTGGTGTGGGTTTAGAAGGGCTTGAGGTGTAGTGTGGGTGTTAACCTTCTCCTCTTGACTGTCTAGCACAATCTTGGGTGGAGAGAGCTTTGCTTCCATTTTGGCTATGTAAGTGCATCTCTCACAGGTTGTAGTGTTGGGTGGTAGGAGGAGAGGGTTGTCTGTGTACATGAGGCAATTGCTGCATTGCCCCAGTATGCCCAGAGTCACCAGGTGGACAGGAGAAATCACCGGAAGCTGACCCTTGGACATGTCTGGTTTGATGCTTTTTTTTTTTTTTTTTTTGTAAAGTACAGGAGCTGTTTTCCCTTATCTTAGCAAGGTACTTTGCAATTATAGGCTGTTTAGTGCCTACTATTAATTTCTCCTTATTAACAAGGAGACTTGAGTGCTTGTATCAGTTTAAGGCTTCCTAGTGCTTTCCAGCAGGTATTAGAGAAAGTGCTAGTCAAAGGGATGCTTGAAAGTAAGATGAAAAAAAATGCACACTGCAGTGTGCACTAGAGAAGGTAGACGTGAAAGTAGGTAACTTAAGTTTTACCTGTTTAAAAAGTTAAGGTTTAGTGGAGAGTTACTATTTTTAAAACAGCAAGATGGGTTGAAAGGGGTGGTCACTTTTGTATTCTGGTACTGTGGAATACAGTAGGATGGCCAATATATTTAAATAGTTGAAGGGGAGGGGTTTTGAGACACTACACAGAGGACTGGTGTCAGATATGCTATGGAGTATGGCTGGTGGGGCCAGGGGATTGAAGTTTGCACCATATCTGTCAGATAGCATGTTGGCAATATCCTCCAGTGCAGCTTCATGTTTACACTCATAGCATTAAGCAACAGAACTTTGCATTTGCCTCCACTGGATGTTGTTGTATAAAAAAGGCACTATGGTGGAGGCAATAAACTTTGCAAGTATCTGACAGCCTAGAGGACACAGGTACAGACCATCTATGGCAAAGCAGTGTGACTTGTTGATCATGTCATCCCAGGCTGACAGATAGTGGATGCCTGGATTGACAACAGAAGCTAAGCCAGTTGCTAAAGTTCATCATCTGTTGTTTATATTGTGGCATCATCCTGGGTGAAGGTAGAACACTGCTTAGGGCTATGGTCATACCTGCCTGGGACATATAATGTGTGATTTCTGTCATGTGTCTCTTCATATAGTCTAGAGATGTATTTTTCATGAACAATGAGAGTCATAATGATACTTGTTGAGTGACATGAATGACATGGTATGATACACTTGTATGTATATTGTTGGAGTATTAGGGCATGTGTTGTTATAGTGGAGCAGACCAACTGTCAACAGTTCACATTCACAATTGTCACAATGACAATTGCAGTATGGCATAGGCGTGCAAGTGTCTACATACTGTCATTAAATGCTCCATGACACACATCAATATAAATTCATATTGATTACATGGTTACATAAGTCTTGTCTCATACACATGTTGTTAATCTGTGATATACACAACAATGTATCATATGTTTTGATACAATTGCAACCTTGGGTAGTTCATTGTATGTACAGTTGTGTTGTTAGAAGCAAGGATTATTGAGGTGGATTTTCTGCATGATCCACAAACAACTGATCTGTACTGTGTCATGATATGACATCAGGCTGCTCAACCACAGCTTGCCATGGAACACATATAGGCATATGTTGTGTAATTGATGTAAGTACATGACATTGTTAGAACTGTATGACTGTGTGCATGGTACCAGTGTGTGGAATGTGATGGATGACCATGGTTGTATGTATAGGTCTTTTTACAAATAATGTATTCCAATACAGTTGAAATGTTAGGTGAAATACACAACTAAGCACAAATGTGCATGTGGATGCCACCACACATACCCAACTGAAGTGAACAGACAATCCGCTAACTGACTATTTGTCTCATATGTCAGCCCCCCGTCACCACTGTCCATCAGCCAGTGTATATGTATAAATCTTACTCAGAGAGTTTATGCTAAAGAGGGTAGCACATCTGTGTTTCCTGTACTGTTAATAACACAGAATCGGTGAGTCATGACAAAATCACAGATTGCATTTAGCATGACTCAGGAACATGCCAGATATGGTTTGATCCAGACTTCAACATAGGCTCCAGATGGAATATGTTCCCATAGTAGGGTGTACATCAACATGCACCCATCTGACAGGAGCATCAGCACCTGATGCATGCATGTATAGACACATCCTGACTCTCTTCATATGTGAGGTAGACCAACATGTCATCATGGACTTTTTCTAGATGTAAACTGGTAATATCTCAGCTGTGTGTGAAAGACATGCTACACCCATGTTCTTCATGATTTCTTCATGCTACACCCATGTCTGTTACATCTGTTAGCTGTACTCAAGAAGGTCAAGACCATGCATGATGACAACACTATCATCCTGTAGAACTTGACCAAGCCAAGGCATTTGACACAAATCTACACTGACGTATTACTGTAACACTGTCACATATGGCCATAAACACCTATATCACCAAGTGGGTAGATCACTGGATCACACATGTGACATCTAAATATGTTGAAGTGTGTGAAGTAACCTGCATCTAGAGTCTAGTGATCAGGTGCATACCTCAGGGCTGTATATTAGGCCCTTTCCTGTCCATTATTTAAGCCACATAGGTCAAGCATGACATACACATACTGTGTCCAAACTCTGGAGGACTGCAGCTTGTGTACAATCACTGAATCTAGCTGTGATATTAATATAATACAGACAGTGTCAACACACCCAAAAGATTGTTGCCACAACGATGAAGACAAATGAGATGAAACAAAATCATGTGAGGATTTAGGTTCATAGGTTCATAGGTTGATACTAGGCTATCTGCCCTAGGGCATTTATAAGCCTAGCCAGAGTGTTTTCGGCTTTCATCACCCTTTTAGATTAGTTGACTGTGTCTCTGTATAGTAGGTCACAGAAGATAGCCCTTTTAAGGTTAGTTTACTGTGCCTCTGTCTAGTAGGGACACAGAAGAGATCCCAGGGGTAAACCTACGATCTCCCATCCACTCATCAAGATTTTTCTTGAAGATGGTCATTGAGGGGCTCTGCCTAACATGGATTGGGATTTTGTTCCATAGTGAGAGGACCCTCTGGGATATGAATCTGTCCCTCCAGCATGTCCTATTTATTTCTGTGCTGAGGTTCAAGTCCCCGGAGCATGTAGCTCTAAGGGATTTGGATTTTCTGAGGTGGAGCATGTCCATTAATTCTGGGTTGGACATGGCTTTATATGTCAGGCACAGATCGCCTCTGAGTAGGCGGTAAGCAACTGAGTAGAGATGGAGTTTCTTTAGCCTAACTGCATAGGGCATCTGTTTGAGTCCCTTGATCCTCTTGGTGAGGAACTTTTGGGGTCTTCCCAGTTGCTGCAGGTGTCAGGTAAGGTACATCCTGAATGGGGCATTGTATTCAATTATGGGCCTGATGAGTGATGAGTAGAGGGGCACAAGGACCTCTCTTGATCTAGATGTGAACCCTTTCTTGATAAGGTGGGCTATATAGAAGGTCTTTCTAACTACTTTGGCAACATGATTGTCAAAGGAGAGATTGCTATCTACTTGGGTCCCCAAATCCCTAATTACTTCTTCCGTATTTAATGGATTACCACCTATGTGGTAATTTGTGGGCACTTTGTTTTTCCCAAAGGGGATGACTAAGCACGTTTTGGCATTTAGCTTTAGGCCATGGCTCTGGCACCAGTTATCCATCTCTGTGAGACCCTTTTGGAGGATGCTTGTGTCAGTCGGTGAGTCGATTATGGCACCCAGTTTGCAGTCATCTGCGAACTTGGTCAGCCATAGTCCTCCCATGTTAGCCTGTACCTCAGCAAAATATATACCGAACAAGAGAAGTCCCAGGACTGAGCCTTGTGAGATGCCACTTGTAACTGGTTTAGAGTCTGACATGGCACCTGCAATTCTGACCATGTGGGTTCTATCCCTGAGCCAGTTTGCAACCCATCTTGTGACATAGGGGTTGATATTTAAGCTGGTGAGCTTATTTATGATGCCCGAGTGGGGTATTGTGTTGAAGGCTTTTGCGAGGTCCAGGTAGGCTGTGTGGACTACCTTCTCTTCATCTATGGCCTTGGTGACCAGGTTCAAGAGGCAATATCTGCCCTTAACAAAGCCGAATTGGGTAGGATCCAGTGTTTGGAGGTTCCCAATGTCATTGTTTATGAGTTCCATGATGATACACTCCATAGCTTTGCAGACCAGGCTAGTCAGGCTTATAGGGCGATAGTTTCCAGGGTCCATTGTGGCACCACCTTTGTGGAGTGGGACCACTGTTGCTGTACACCATTCCTTGGGTACATACCCTGTAGTAAGGCTGAGATTGAACAGTGACTTTATGTGAGGGTTCAGTTCTTCTTGGAGATCATTTAAGATGCAGCCCGGGACACCATCCAGTCCCATTGATGCTGTGTTTTTTGCTTTGGAGAGGGCAGCTCTCACCTGTGCATCTGTGATGTCAGGGAGGCTACACTCTGTCGGGATAGACATTGGCTCTTTTGGGGGGGAAGGGGGGAGAAGTTTGCACTGAACCTGTCTGCCAGGATGTTGGCAATGTCTGTGGGGTCAGTGTATTTTTTCTCATTTTGCAATAACTCAGAGCATATCTGGGAGTTGCCACCCAGGTTCCTGACATAACTAAAGAAGGCCTTGTGATTATCTTTAGCATCTTGTGCAATTTTTCTTTCAAAGCTGGCCTTAGATGATTTTATGAGGGATCATAGTTTCTTGCTAGTACTGATCAGAGATGCCTTCCCTTTTTGGGATTTTGCTCTATCATGTAGTAGCTTCCTCCTTCTGTTGTATAGCTTATTTATGGCTGGGGTCCACCAGACAGGTCTCCTGCCTTTGGAGGAGTTAGTCTTGGTTTTATTTGGGATAGCACGATCCATGCATTCCTGTAGGTGTCCATAGAATGCATTTGTAAAGGATTCTGCAGTTTGGGCCGTATTTTTGACTGGCCCAGGGGCTTTGAAGGACTCCACCTCAGTTTTGAGAAGTATGAAGTTTGCTTTTGAGACGTTCTTCACTGTGGTTTCCTTGGCTTGGGGTGGAGACGGGATATGGATGTCCAGTGAGATTAATTTATGGTCAGATCTTACCAATGAGGGGTATACCTCTGGTATGGAACATAGAGTCCCCATGTTGGTGATGATCAGGTCCAATATGTTTTCCCCTCTTGTAGGAGTGGTGACCAGTTGTTCCATAGCATTTGAGTTTATAAATTCTAGGAACCGTTGGGTGAGGGTGTTGGGGCTTGAGTAGTGCTCCCAGTCTATGTTTGGGTAGTTGAAGTCACCCAATATAATGGTGTTTGGAGAGACCTTCATATTCTCCAGTGTTCTCAGGAAAGCCGAGTGGGGTTCCTGAGTTTGTTTGTTTATAATAATTATTTGTTACTTTATAAAAGCAAAAGCACAACCCAAAGATAATGTAGACAGCATTCCCCTATGAGCAGCCCAAGTGGTATGTGACCTGTATACTTAGGTAGATGGTATGTGGAATGTCCACTAGCATGTGCCCACAGTGGTGACTACGCCCTTGTATGTAACACAACTCCTGAGTATGTGCAGGACATCCACATCAAAGGCCATTATGCTTCCATAGTACACAGCCTTCATCACACCAATAACTGAGTACAATGCACCTTTTTCATGTACCTCCCTACACATCTTCTGAGGGTGCGTAACTCACAGTGAGCTGCCATACATCTTATTGGCCATACATAATTATTCTTCTTGTTGCATAAACATTAGCGACTGATGGTGCTGAACTCCCATCAAGGTGTTATACCAGATGCATATGTGATACATGTTCCTGTGATGCACACAGTACATACACAGCTGACTGACAACATTGATGTTATTTGTTATATTTGTGACCATGTGGATTGTGCCATATGTATGCCATGCACACCTGTCAGCTAACCTGGATTGATCAGAATCTCACATACAGGTATAGCAGTAGCCCTCCTAACACCTCCAGCAGATGTCACAGTGATAGGTCGGTGTGTTTGATTCCCTCATAGATTGCTGACAGCTCATAACAGCTGTACAAGTGTGTTCATGCAGAAGCATCTATGATCACTCACAATTACATATGTTATGTTAAAGACATGGGATTACCGGTGGTGTTATGCTGATATTGCCCATCACTGTGTGTGCGTGCTTCTGTCTACTGTTGACCATGAGCCTGTAACTATGTGTACCACTTGGTGGAGACCTCTGCTGACAGTACAGTCATGTTCAGGAAACTCATTTTGCACAGCTTCTTGATATGTACCTAAGCCCTATTGTATAGAACATCCCTGATATATGTCATATCCTTTATTTATGACAGGGTGTTTATATCACAAACAAATCTTCTCCACTGTTATGTCACCTAGTGTGAGAGTCACATAATATACAGTCACTGTACAGTCTGTACTGTATCATGTCGATAGGTGATTAGGGTTCCTTTAAAAAAAAATGTCTTCATTGACATGCCCTCATCTGCTGTACATTGACATGTTTCATCTGTTCTTTTTCCCTGTGGTCATTCCTATAATTCATCGGTGTGTCCCTATTCAATACACTCACTTCCCCCGACTGTTTATTTTTAATAGTAGTCTATGTACCATTATGGATCATTTACACAACTTTTGTTCAGTATGCCTGACACAGGTTTCCATAATAAGCTGCACTGTATACATTTGTATATAATATGTTGAAACCATATATATTGCTTTATTCATCACACTGGTAATCTTTTTGGTATACTGTGAAAACACCCTAACCTAGTTTGCCTGTAAATGAACAGGTTTACATGACTGCTGCTGTCAGTGTTGCTTTACATAATTTCCTGGCCAGT
Organism: Protopterus annectens; assembly: GCF_019279795.1. Lineage (NCBI taxonomy): Eukaryota > Metazoa > Chordata > Ceratodontiformes > Protopteridae > Protopterus > Protopterus annectens. The sequence goes on from NC_056729.1 coordinate 844,766,934, forward strand.
AACACTGCTGCTATCCATGAAACCACACTTATTTATGTTTAAATGCTATGCGTGGCATGAATAAGTAATTAGTGCCACTGCTCACTCTGCAAACATGTAAACTCAATGTAAGCTTCCCTGTAAGCCTACACTGTGTTTACTGAATCTGAAGCATGATCTTACCATCTTCTGTAACAGTAACTGGAGTGATACACAAACCAGATAGTTAATCTGATCTCAGTTCTGGATTAAAAACAACAATCAACTACTATGGGTGAAGGAGGAACTAGCAGTGTGAGTCATACAAGTGTCATAAAACTGCAGTATTAATAATGCTATACTTAAGCAATAACCCATGGCTGGGTGTGTGTAATACTGGATTTAACCATGGTTGGTGTGGTGTGAGCATGACAGCAAAGCCCATGTGATCAAACAACGACAACCGTGGGTAATTGGTATTATGCAATGACATTATTTAAGAAAGAAATCACTTACCTTTAGTGCTCCTTTGTGCTGTTTCCCATTCTTCCACATTTTCTGATGTACTGTGTGGGGCAGTGTAGAAATACAAGGAAAATCAAGTACATGTCTGTTTTGCAGAATGCACCTGATGTTTCTTGTACTTGATCTGTTCTCTGTAAAATATATCCATAAAAAAGTCTGGCCTCCCAATGATACTAAAGCAATCAGACTTTTTTCTATTGGTATATGCTCTATTCATAATGAGCACGCTGATTGGGCTGAGCAATCATTGTACACATTTTTTAATACTAATGAGTAGTCATTGTATAATAGACACTAGTACAGTGAATGATAGGAAATTAGTCCTTGTAACCGACAAAATTAATTGCTGTTGCAGAAGCAAGACTACAGGTAGGAAAATGCCATCCAGTGTACCGTAGTGACTCTTAGGCAAGTCTTGTGGGCCACATAAGACCATTATTTTGTCAAAGCCAAATGCAGGGCCCTATGGGGCTAAATAGGTCAAATTGGCATAAGGCTGGCCCTGCACAATGCTCATTTTTGTCAAATTACTAGCAGCTCATGTTGCAGTTGATTCTTTGATGAGTGTTCATTTGTTTGAAGTTAGGCAGTTTTATCTTTTTTGTGTTTTATTTTATTTAGTTTGGTTGTTTGTTTGTATGAGTTTTCATTTTTAAATTGTGGGCCTGGCTTGCAGTTGGTTATATATGCTGTTATGTTGTTTTGCTTTAATTGCCAAAGCAGCATAATAAATTTGTGTCATAGGCAGAGCAGCATAATAAGCCTGGAGTCTGTCCTTTTTCTCACTTAACAAACCCTTGTCATGCTTTATACAGTAAAATCCCCATTATCTGGGACTCAAGCAATCAGCACTCTCAAGCAACCAGCATTTGATCGGCTCATATGCCACATTCTACAGTTCCACATTGAGTAGAAGTAGGTCCGCTTTGCAATTTTTGATTGGCTCATATGCCGCTATATGAGCCAATCAAAAATGGCAAAGCATATCTCAAGCAACCAGAACATACACTTAACCCTGCATCTTCCAATCCCCATGGGTGCCAGTTAAGTAAGACTTTACTGTATTTCTGTTTATGTATCCCAAATACTTATAAAATAAAATATGTAACAAAAGCACCTGAATAATGAAATCTTTCAGATTAAATCATTTTACAATAAAAAAGTGCTAAATATGTAATTCGAATTTCTTTTGGACTATTCCTGTTGTACTCTTGTCATAATTTTTTCTTTTTTATGTAAAGATAAAAACACTAAATATTTACAGTCAAACTATTCAATTAGTCTGTTGTTTTTTTCTTATGCTTTTTGAAATTTTACTACACTGGTAACAGATGTATGGAATTTTTGCACGTAGAAAATAAAATATGAAATGAAATCATGGTCAGAGTTACAGTACAACAGAAATTCAGCCTTTCACATCTTGACAGCAGCATTCTTTTGGCCTGTTCTACATAAAGAAATCATTATACAATAAGATCCGCATTAACTATACTAGGTGTAGGTAAAAATTTAAAAAAATTGAAAAGAAAAACATGGGAGGTAATATCATTTGCTTTGAGCAATTGCTGCTACTTTAAATGTCAGAAAGCACATAAAAAGCATTTTATTTTCATGTGGCACTTACAGACAAACTCATGTCTGTTACATATTGTCTCACTGATACAGACATATTGAATACTGCTGTCAGTCTGGCAGATATGTTATCTCTGTTCCAGCTGTCACAGCTGGTGGTATAACTATAGTGAGGTTAATGGGTGTCCACCCTGGGCCAAAATTATTAAGGGGATATGATCAGCAGTTACTAATCGGTTTTCAATGCATACCAGCATTCAGAAAAAAAAAATGCTGATATGTCATTTGCAGGCAGAACTGCAGAAATGAAGCCTTGTAACATTCATTGTGTGGTGCTGAATATATCAGCTGCTTGTTGCAAAGAAAGCAAGCAGTTTACTACAATTTGAAAGGAGAGAACATTTTTTTTTTTGCTCATACTTGAAGTGGGGGGTGCTAGACTGGGGGATAGACTAGACATAAGAATAGCTAGCTAACCCTTTTAACACAACTCACTGTATTGCGACTTTTGAATAAATTATTTTTACAGTTGTTCACAAAAGTACCAGCGAGATTACAATATCTCTGCAGTAGAAATACATTTCATTCATGTATTAACTAGGTTCCTTTTCAGTATTTTTAGCCTTATTGTGTTAAACGTAAAGGATGTACTATACTGCCTCACAACAGCAGGAAAGTGTGCTAATTCTCCTGAGGTGCTAGAGTCATCTGAATGTTTACTACTAAAGGTGGTTGTCTGGTATTTCCTCCATTAAAACTGTCTAGTAAATACCAAAATTACTTGCAAATCTCTCTCACATCTACCTACATTGATTAAGTCTAAGAATGCTCCCATTCACATTTCAGGATGAGGCTTTTTTATATTCTGGTGACAGACCTCATTCAGTTTGCTTTCTCCACCTGTCATTGATACAAAGACACCCTAGTAGCTTACCTCTGGTCATATGACATCCTCTATTGCAGCCACTGTAGTTTTTAATCTACTATCCTGTCTTTGGCCTTCACCAGTGCATTTAGGTTCATAGGTTCATAGGTAGGTACTAGGCTATTGGCCCTAGGGCCTATATAAGCCTAGCCAAACAGTACCCTGGCTTTTGCCACCCAAGAAAATTATTTTCCTGTGCCCCTGTCAAGCATAGCCACAGAAGTGATCCCCGGGGTGAATTTCCAATCTCCCATCCAATCATCAAGATTTTTCTTGAAGAGTGCTAATGAGGAGCTTTGTTTGATATAGATAGGTAGTTTGTTCCAGAGTATGGGAAGTCTCTGGGACAGGACTCTATCCCTCCAACATGTTTTGTTTATTGTGGTGACAAAGTTTAGGTCCCTAGAGTGTGTAGCTTGGAGGGATTGGGATTTCTTTAAGTGGAGCATGTCCAACAGCTCTGGGTTTGACATAGCTTTGTATGTTAGGCAGAGATCGCCTCTGAGTAGGCGATATGCAACAGAGTAAAGCTGGAGTTGTTTGAGATGGTCTGCGTAGGGCATCTGTTTGAGGCTGGTAATCCTCTTTGTGAGGTATTTCTGTGGCCTTTCCAGTTGTTGCAGATGTCTTGTGAGGTACATTGTACTCTATTATGGGTCTAATGAGTGATGAATAGAGGGGAACAATGACCTCTTTTTTCCTGGATGAGAAACCTTTTGTGATGAGGTGTGCCATGTAGAAGGATTTCCTGACTACTGTGGCAATGTGATTATCACAGGAGAAACCACTGTCCACCTGTGTTCCAAGGTCTCTTATCACACTTTCAGTGTTAAGTAGACTACCGCCTAAGTGGTAGTTCATGGGTACAGAGTTTTTACCAAAAGGGATGACAATGCACTTTTTGGCATTGAGCTTGAGGCCATGGCTTTGACACCAGGCATCTGTCTCAGTGAGGCCCTTTTGTAGGATGTCCACATTGTTAGGAGTTTTGATTATGGCCCACAGTGTGGGTTCTGTCAGTCAGCCAGTTGGCATCCCATCTTGTGACATAGGGATTTATACTTAGTTTAGTGAATTTATCTATAATTCCAGAGTGGGGGATGGTGTCAAAAGCCTTGGCAAGATCTAGATAGGCTGTGTAAACCACCTTCCCCTCATCTACGGCTTTGGTGACCACTTCGAAGAAGTCTATCAGGTTGAAGAGACATGATCTGCCTTTTACAAACCTGAACTGGGTAGGGTCCAGAGTTTGGAGATTACCAATGTCATTGTTTATAAGTTCCATGATAATACATTCCATAGCCTTGCAGACCAGGCTCATCAGGCTAATGGGGCGGTAGTTCTTGGAGTCCATGCTGGCTACTCCTTTGTGGAGTGGGATAACCATTGCTGTGTGCCATTCAGTGTGCACAAAGCCTGAGGTGAGGCTATGATTGAACATGGTACGTAGGTGGGGTGCCAGTTCATTCATTTCATGTTTCATTCAGTTCATGTAGAACACAGCCTGGGATGTTGTCAGGTCCCATGGATGCAGTGTTCTTGACTTTGGAGAGTGTGTTTTTTACCTGTGCAGCCGTGATTACAGGAACTTTGCATTCTTCTGGTATAGAGATGGGCCCTTTAGGGGATGAGAGAGGGGTAATGTTAACATTGAACCTATCTGCCAGGATGTTGTCACTATCAGTTGGTCCTGTATATTTAGTGCCATTGTGCTGCAACTCAGAGCAGATCTGAGTGTTACCATTGAGATTCTTGACATAGCTATAGAATGCTTTGTGGATGTCTTTAGAATCAGTGTTGATTTTATTTTCATAACTAGCTTTGGAGGATGATATGAGGGATCTCAGCTTCTTACTGAGGCTAACCACCAGAATTTGTTAGCTTATAGAAGGCTTAATGTATTGATTTTGTCCGCTGGTTCGACCAGCTTTATTGCTGGAAACCTTACTGCTGGTTCTTTGCCAGCATGTTCTTCTTCTTGCTGTCTGCTTCTTCCTTCTTTATTACCAGGGCCATAAAAGGATGGGTAGAACAGCAGTTGGCCTGCACAAAAGGCAGTACCAGCATTATTTTTTGAAGCAGTGGAGACATTGCAGCTTCATGTATGATTGCTGGTACAGCATTTGTAGTCACAACTGAAGTGTTCAGTGTGTGTTGCAGTAACCATAGTACGCTGCTTCTTTTTACAATAATTCATTGCATTTTTATATCTCAGAGTATGTAAAAGCCCTTATTTTCTTCCTTACTTTGAGCTGAGGGGCCAACAGTCTTGAGGAACTGTGCAAGAGAGCCTGATAAAGTAAATATGGTTCTGCTTATTACTGCATTTCCAATCTGCTCATCTTCTGTCTCTTACCCACAAATCCCTTTCCTACGTATATTGCTAGTGCTCCCCTAACCTTGCCTGTTCTGTATTTTCATCATTAATACACAGTTCAGATACGTCAGATGAGTGCAGTTCTCTGATTATTTTTCTTGTTAAAAACAGACATCATTAAATAAAGTAATTAAACACGTCTCAAAAATACCATCAGTATTATGACAGATCAGCAGTTTGTACTGATGGTGGGTATTATATTTCTAATTAAGACCTTTTAAATTCATCCTGATAATTCATCAAGGCTAAAGCTGATCTGGAAATGTTTCTTTAGGATAAGGGCATTTGCATTAGTGATCTTGTTTTTTGTTTATAAATTCTAGACATGTTTTAAGCGCAAATTAGAATTTATTAGAATGTTTTCTATAAGAGAATCAACTCCTTTTAAATCCTATAATAGCAGATATCAAATAAATTAACAGAACTTTGAGATGATATAAAAAAGTAATATTTTGAAATTGTCATAACCATACAACATGTATTTAGGTTTCTGCCACAATTTATAAACAATTTCTGTAACTGCAGATGTCTACTTTTAAAGCTTGAAGTTTCAAAACTTCAAATTTCTTATGTCCGAGACCATAAGATCGTAGTTTTAAAACTTTGAAATGTTTCTTGCTGTAGTCTGATCTTGGAGTTGGCATATTTAATTATGAGGGGGTTGGGGTGTGCAAGGGGCTTGCCCCCCTGCAAGAATGTAAAAAAAAAATGTTTTTCTTTCAAAGTTTTGAAGTTTAAAAACTTTGCTCTTATGGTGTTGACCATAAGAAGTTCAAGGTTTTGAAACTTCAAGCTTTAAAAGTAAACCCAACTAAAGAGGGCTAGTGTGATTTGCAAACCATACTCCAGAATCTTGTCTAATTCAAAATCAACCACTGCTCAATGGAATTTCATCATATACTACTGCATACCTGGGCAAATCCAGGTAAGCCGTAATTATACAAATGGGAAAGAGTAACATAGTCCGTGAGTCACAAAACTGGGGATCACTAATTATGTTGTGAAAGAGCTGCTAGAAAATGATGCCAGTTCAACTCAGAACTAATTACAAAAACATAAGATGGGCGTAGTCAGTATCCCAGGAACCAGCTTATGCTTGGCACACAATGACTGTGACACCATTTCCAATTCATTACATGACAATATTCAAAATATATTTTTTAAAAAGATGCAGGCACATGCTGTTTGGAAGACAGTGGACTCATTGTCCTATCTCCCAGCAGTTTTATGCCAATAACATCTGACTAGTTGGATCAACCCATGGCATGCATCCTTTTATTACCCACACTATTAAAATGATTACTTCTGCAAATTTTTTGCCAAAGGAGACAGACGTAGTAATAGATCTTCATCTGACATAGTTGTTGATTAGACAACAGACCCAGTGCTGCATTCTTCCCCAAAAACTGTTAAACATAAAGGCAGTTTCACAAATACATGCAGCCATAACAGTTGTCAGTAGCTGCATGCTCAGTTGACAGCTGCTATTACTAATGTCTGTACTTCCCTGAATGTATTCTATAATGTTGATCATCAGATTTGTACCAACTCTGACCATCTGGTCCTCTAAAACCAACACCAGCAGGCCAATAAATTCTTTATTACTGCAGCATTGTGCCAGTACACTGAGACATAGTGGATAGCTGTCACCTGATCTGTTAACCCTGGAAATCCCACAGCACACTGATCTCAGGGAAACAGTCTGCATTCCAGTCATATATTTAAGCTCATATGAGCTACTATAAGCAGCTGTATGCATCCATGTCTATAGATCTCATTATCTGACAGTAGAATCACATGCTCAACAGGAACAATACTTGATTTTGATGCTTGCAGGTCATAAGTCTGTATGTTCTATTTCCCCCAATAATTTGGATGAATTTCCTGTTATTATCACTGCAATGATACATAAAGAAAGAACTGCACTCCTGAGTGTGCCATTCCTCAGATGAGGCATTAAATGAAAACCTAATCTTCCCAGGTTAGAGGTAGTTCAGTGGGATGTAAATGACCCCAGGGATTATTATCAAAAGAGTAGAGATTTTTAAAATATATATATAAGTTCTTATCATACTCATATTACCTGTTCATCATAACAAATAAAATAAAAAAAATAAGAAAAAACAGATATCCACAATTTTATACACTATTTATAAAATTAAAGATGTAGATGAAAGATGTAGACAAAAGAAAAGGCAATCCAGTGATACTACTATCCCCTTCACCCCATTTTTAGTTCCATAACCCAAACCGTAATGTCTTCAGAGTCCACTTTGTTCTAACTTTTATTAAGCAATATATCCCTACATCTTCCCTCCCATATTACCAATATGCAATTCAAAATTACTATGTCCATTTTTATATCCATTCTCTTACTTTTTCATAAAACTTGTACAATATTATATCCATATTAGTCTTTATATCTTCTCTTGCAAGCACTTCACTTTGTATTACTGTATAAAAGGATTATTTTACAAGTTATAAAACATGTTCTATCTAATGTTACTACCCCTGAGCACTCATGAACTGCACCACAGTTATATTTCCATCACTTGCAGTTTTGCCAATATTAACCTCCACAAAAACAACTGTCCACTCTTCTTCATGTTATATCTTTTTTGCCTCTCATATACACATGCCTCCGATCTATTAACTATTGATTGTTAGATATGTATTTAATAATTTAATGACATAACAACATTATACCATTTTACTCTCTCTGTACCTCACTCCAGCTTAACCTTCACCTGCCTTATTGTTCTGCCCCACCCTACTCTTTACAGTTATTGCTCTTCTCACACATATTTTCTTTCCACTGTCTGTACTTTACCAAAACACCTTTTATTGACTCTTTAACAATGTGCTTAATAAAAAATATTAATCATTATACTTTTTAACACATAACTATGGTATGCTATGCACTCAGTAGTATGAACAGTCACTGTGGATATGACACCCCAGAAGCTATGTGCAAAATGGTATAAAGGGGGTTTTAGATGGATGGATGGATTTTAAAACATAAAATGAAAATAAAGAAACATAAAAAGCCACATGATTCTTTAATATCAACGTTACCTTCTTAATTGATTATACATTATTCCCCCTTGGTCTTGACCCATAATGAAGTGAAAAAATAACTCTAAAATGTTTTTTCAAGCTCTTTTGCAAAAATGAAGCCTCAAACCAACAATTAGAAGTGTCAAAATAGCAGTATTTAATAGATATATCTACTTTTGAAAATGCACTTTAAATGATTTCCATTTCATATAACTTTTTTTTTTTGTTTTTTTACTTTTCGAACTTTTCCTTCCAGTCTTCTCGTAAGAGCACTTTTCATTCAAACTATACGCCAGTGATATCTATTTTCCTTGAAAAAATATACTCCCCCAGTCTTCACAAAATAGATCCTCTGTTGCTTTTTCCTTGCCTAGATGTAACATGATGTTTCCTAATACCTCTTTGAAGGACATTATTCCTCCCCTTCATCCAAATGTTACTAGCATTTCCCTTTGCTATCATATTGCCTTCTCCTATCCTTTTCTACTTACATCATCACCTCATTCTTCATTTATGTGAATTAAAGTCCTTGTAATGGCCATTACTGAATAAAATCACACCCCATCCTATTACAGTACTTGCATATTAGTTTATGGTCGGCACCACTTTCATATTCCTACAAATATCTTTCAAAAATTATACACTTCTCTCCTAATCGTTATTTCACCAATATTTCCATAAGCATTTATGTCTCATATTATTAAATGCTTTCTAGATGCAACAGCTCAGTACTTTAGTATCTGCATTTCCTTTTACTATTAACTGTTTCCTTTACCAACACATATGACTGTTTATGTCTTCACCTTTAACACAGAAATCCTCCTTTCTATTACTTTCTTTAATTATCATATAACTCTGAGCCGTAGACCTTTTCATAAAATGTTATAGTCCCCTTGATACAAATCTATTTGGTCACCAGTTCTATATGAAATGTCTACTCCCCCTTCATTGTATGAAACATGTAACTAATGTCAATTCATCTCTTATTCTCCCCTTAGCTTATCATGTTTATTATACATAAAAATCAACCTTCTGTTCTTCCATTATTTTTTTAAATAACCGTATCATGTGCCATCCTACTTTGTTGTTAAATCCAAGTTTACGTGTTTTAATGCTTTAATTCATTCTTCCAAAGTAATTTCCCTGTCTATTCCATTCATTCCATACCTGTTAGTACTGTTAACTTTCACATCTCAGTACTCTTCCTGTGGTCACCATTCTTTGTACACATCTTCCATACATATTTATCACACTAGTTCAATAGTAACATAGTTAATTTTCATTTATTTACCATATTTACCTTTTGCTATCCATAAACAAGTCATTCACTTTCTCACTTTTACATCTTTGTACTTAACAGTGGATTAATTTCTTCCTTCTCACAATAATGATCCATCTTTATAAAAAAAAAAACTCTTTCACCTTATTAACATTCCTTCTATAATTTTCTTTTTGAATTTATTTACTATTCTCCATGTTTTTCATTTGCATATTATTGTAAGTATATATATATTTTTTGTCTCTTTCTCCCCAATTTAAACATTTCCTGCCCTGAATAACTTAGATTTCACTGCTCAGGCAAACACTGCTCAATGATTCTACCATTAACTACAAAACTTACAATACTGTCTTAATACTTTATGCTTCTTCGATTTTCTTTACTATTTGGTGAAGCTATCATTTCTTATATAATAACCAGTTTCATCTTGTCATCAATTTCCTTGTCACAATTACATTGTTATCCATACCAAATTCACTACAAATTATTACATAATTTGAAAACCTAATTCCTCTCCTTTGATATCATACATACTTTTAGAATATTCCATGACATATGTATCTGTTGATGTCCTTACACTCATTGCTGCAGCACTCTTAAGTATATGGGATTCCCTGCCGCAGAAGCCTGACATCCGGCCAGTTTTCCAAAGACTTCTGAATTTAAAAGGTATGCCGAACATCACCATATGCTCCATGTGTAACATAGTGCATAAAGGTGATGTTCAGGTTTACCATAAACAGAACTTCTTTGCTGCCAATCTGAATGTAGATTTTACTCTGTTGGTCTGTTTACCTATGTACCTTTTCTACCAGTGGAATGCATTTATGTTCTCCAGTGACTTCCTATGTCTGTTTGCTGTTTTTGCAAGTTAAGTGCCCCATTGGGGATTTTGTTTTTTCTTGTTTTTTTGTGTCCTTGGATTAATATCATCCAGGAAGGGTAAATGCCAGTGAGTAGACAGATTCCCCATAGAGACTGCCATGATGTGTCTTTTTTGGCTAGGTGCTTCTCATGACTACATCTTGTTCTATTTGTCAGGCATTTGTTCCAAAAACTGATCACAGTAGACTTTCTTCCCTTTCCTTGTACCTTGAGATTCACCATATTAAGCTACTTGCTAAAGATACCATGGAAGGAATCTCCTGCTCTGAGGGTCAGCCATTAGGAAAGAAGAAGGTGAAAAGGTACAGCTGGAATCTTTTGCTATCCAGCCTCTGCCAGGTGTTTCTCAAGAGGTTGTTATGAACCTGGAGGCTCACCCGGCTGTGTTGTTGGATTTCTCTGCCATGACCATGTTGGATGCCATTGAGGAGCCAGCTGGAAGCACATCTGAAGAGAGTTTGCAGGCATCTGTCTTAGAAGGCCAGAGGGAACCATGGTTGATTTTTTCTGGGTGGCCGAGGGGAGTTACTCAGTTTTTAATTGGAGAAGAAGTTCCTGCTATGATTCTCGACTATTGTCTTGAATCCGAGCCTTCTCAGGACATTCCCTTAAAAAAGAAAAGCTTAAACATTTAACAGAAAACAATAGGTAGCCTTCCAATGGAAACAAGACACGGACACCAAAGTTTAATGCTTTTATCCACTTTATTTCTGTAAACTTCTTCAGAAAAATTTTAACACACCCCCATAGTGACATAAATAGCATTCTCACAATCACATGACAAATTTAGTCCAATGACCTTACAAAATTATTAATTCATGTTATGAAACCATTTCAATTAAGCTCATTCTACTAGAGATGTGGCTTCATCTGGTGTTTTTTTTTCATAGACTTAGATACTGATTCTATTCTGGAAGCAGCTATCTGGACTTCTGTGCATAACTTTACCAAGCACTACACGTTGGATAGTACCTCTAGAGCTAGGGCTGGTTTTGCTAGTTTAGATCTACATGTTTTTTAGGGGACTCTTCTGCCCATTCCGGCACCCAGGTTTCTTCTTGAGCTTTGGCACTCTCCCGTATAGTTAAGAATACTACAGCAGTAGACTACTGAACTTAGCTTTGCCCACTACCTAATTTCCTCTTCTTTTTCCTCTTCCCCCTTCCACTATTCAGTAAAATTCAGTCACATTTATTCAAGTTATAATCCAGTGTAGAGCTTCCCACCACCTGATTTACAGTAGTCAAGCCCACCCCCTTTCTTATACCCCAGCAAATCTGCCACAACAGTTTCATTTTCATACCTGCACCATCTTCTTCTGCTGAACTCATAGTAAGTCCTCCCCTATCCTTGACTATATCCTTGAACAGTATAACTCCTTATAATTAATAACAGTGTAAGAAAAAATAACTTAAAAACAGTAGCAGACTTACACTCAACTTATCAGTCACTGCTATCACCTCTTCAACATTACACTATAGAAAAACAAAACACATTCTACTCCATTAGGATTGTAAAGCAAATACCTAGATGCAAACATTACTTATATAAAACAATACAACATATTAGACTTTTTTTATTTCAAGTCATAGAATATTTGGAAACACCTCCATTTATCTATATTAATGCAATTCCTATTAAAACAAAATAATATCCTACCAAATAACACTATCAGTGTGTGTGTGCATGTGTGTGTGTGTGTGTGTGTGTGTGTGTGTGTGTGTGTGTGTGTGTGTGTGTGTGTGTGTGTTTGTGTGTGTGTCTCTGTATATATATATATAGTTTACTATCAAAAGGCAGAAAGTCAGGTGCACGACAGGCACATCTTTGAACATGGTAGGAGTGACATTTACAATGTTGACATATGAATGACTGTTAGTTTACAATATCGTAAACAAGGCAAGGACATGAAGCATGTTTTGAAACGGCAACTGTTTACGTTAACATAGATAACACGTTGTCGATGTTATCGCGTCAACCATTGGAGCTATTTAATACTCATGAGTCGAGTATATGGGTCGGTAACATCATCGTTCGCACTTTTCAATGTCGCAGTTTTGATAGTAGACCCATAAAGATATATATATATGTTTGTGTGTGTGTGTGTGTGTGTGTGTGTATGTGTGTGTGTGTGTGTGTGTGTGTGTGTGTGTGTGTGTGTTTATACATATATTCATTCATATAGAGCGAGATAGAGACATGAAATTAAATGAAATGAGATGAGATGGTAAAATTTACAAGGTAAAAAATTCATGGGATGAAGACAGCATAGCACACTTAGATGAAAACTCAGTCAAATACTGAAACAGTTGAAGGTGGAGGAAGTAAAAGAGTGAGAGTAGAACTTCAAGAATTTCCAGAATAATGGCTATAGTATCAAGGATCAATACAGATGTCAGGAGAAGATGAGTAAGAATATTAAATTACAGTTATCTAACCAGGTACAGGTTGAAAAGGCTGATAAGTATGTATGCGTGTACTGCTTATAATTTGAAATGCATGAGTAAATAAGGTGAAATTTGAGAACAGATTACAGGAAATCTAGACCTAATATTAAGCGTGTTTGCAAATTTTTGTATGAAAATATTTTTTGTGGCAGAGGAAGTCTGTAGAATATTTGAGTGTATAGACAGAAGATTGTAGGAAAGATGAAAAATAATTTCAGAGTAGAGGGAATAGTTGGGCAGGAAAGTGCATGAGATTAGATATGGAGGACAACTATGTCCTTAATCAAAGGGAAAGAAAGCAACCTATATGGATTTTTGTTAAAAGGTGGTAGGCAGCAGGTCATGGGGAGTTAGTCCATCTGTTTTATGCTTTGATAGAGAGGCAAGGATCTTTATAGTCATGGAGGGTGGTAGTGGTAGTATATTACGTACACATAAAGGCAAGTATAGATGCAGCAAAGTGTTTCCAGTTTCCCTATAAATCTGGAGGCAAGGAATATGGGAGAGGTGGCACATGCAGTTGTTTATTTCTTTAAGACCTAATATCTGTCCCCATGGACACTGATGAGGTCCAAGGGGATGGTCTGCAAAGGCCTCAGTGTATATTACTCATGCCTACCCTTGTAACTCAGCCCAAGTCCTGCCCCCTTGTAGACAACATTACTTGTATGTCTGAGGTGTCCACCTAATAAATCTCAGAGGCGTGACAGAGTGTGCATCCTTTCTGCAAGATGGGTGTGCCCACCTTGCCTGTCTCCATCATCAAGCTCCCAAGCTAGTAATCAAACTAGGTCCCTTGGGCTGCAGTCAGGGTTCAATCATAGTGCAAAAAAATGAAAGTGTTTATAGTGATATAAATGTCTATCAAAAGCAACATAAGACTTGAAATGATTAAACAGTTTCACTAACATAATTGCTAGGTGGTGGATACATATTTTGAGGAATGTATTATTGAAGCCATCTATGACTTTAACACTAAGTGGTTTGAGAGTGGTAAGCATGCTGAGGACTTTTAGTATGGAAAAAATCTTTATGAATATGATTAATTTTGTCTTCCTTAACAGAAATATGAGTAAAATGATCTAACATGTAGATAATACCCTAAACACTGGTATGTGGGTTATGAGACATATGCATTGCAAAAATTTCTCATAACAGTCTGATAAGTACAAAGTATCATACTATCATTAATGACATCATATTATAAAACACTGTGAAGTTTGAGTAAATTGGCCAGCAGTTTGCTTGTGATAGCAGTATTCTCACATATTTGGCACCAATGAATTTGGGATTCAAGAAGACCATTCGGATGAATGTAGAATAATGAGGTGATGATGACCTTCAATCAAATAATCATTCTTTGTTTGATTGAAAGTTTGATTTTCTAAAATCATTATCTAACCTAGAAGTTGTATATTCCAAAGTTACCACATCCTTAAATTTATATTCCTTACATGTGTCATATTTTTCTACAAGGTTATCCCTTAAATTTGAATTGAATGGCACAGAAAAATGTGAAAGATTTATTACTACAATCATCTGTCATTGATCATTATTGAAGTTTTGACCTAAAAGACATCAGAGGTAGCTACTATACTAGGTAAGTCAGGGTTTCAAACTATAAACCACTTTACAGATGTGTGTATCTATTATTTCACATGTGGAGAGTGTCTAGACACAGATTTCAGCACATCTATGTGGTATTAGAAGACAACAGAAGTTGAGCTCATGCTGAACAAATATATAGTGATGCCAGTTTCTAAAGGATGACTTACAGGAATAGATATATCAGTAGACCACGGTGGTAAAATATCTGACTAGTATCAGTAGTAGCAACATGGGTAGAAAAAGCCATAGGACATCTAAGTGAACTGGAAGAGTAACTTCACTAATGAGACAGGATTGATTACTGTTTATGATGCTTCTGCCACAGGACTTCTGCATGGCTCTGAATACTTTTAATGTTTTATTGATAATGAGTTACCCAGGATGGCCAACTGCCCAAAAGGTAATATAATGCAGTTTACTGGTATTGAGTTTTAAACAATGGTTTTGGCATCAATAGTTCGTCTGTGTTAGATATTCATGAAGGGTGGGGATTCAATGACTGCTCCCAATTTGCAATCATTTGTGAACTTGGTTAGCCAGAGGCCTTTGACATTGGCTTTGACATCCGAGAAGTAGCTGCCACAAAGGAGTGGGCCTAGCACAAAGCATTGGGACTCCACTGCTAAATTTCCTCTTTGTTGAGGTGCTCTCACTAATTCTAACTAATGGGTCCTATCAATGAGCTGGCTAGCTATCCAATATGTTATAAAGGGGTTTATACCAAGTTCTATAAGTTTTTTAGTAATGCCTGAGTGAATATTGTATAAAATAATGTAGTCAGATCTATGTAGGTAGCATGTACTGTTTTGCCTTCATCCATTCTTAGTGACCTCAAAGAAGTCCATCAGATGCAGTAAGCACAACCTTCCTTTGACAAATCCAAACTTGGATGGATACAATGTCTAGAGGCTCCTATGTATTTGTTGATCATTTCCATGATAACTCTTCCCATGGTTTTGCAAGTAAGAAGAGTCAGACTAATAGGTCTGTAGTTTCCAGGAACAGTTGAAGGTCCTCCCTTATGAAGGGGGCTGACTGTTGCAGTCCTCCATTCATGTGTCACAAAGCCTGTTTTAAGACTATAATTAATAAATGACTCCAAGATCCTGATAAGTTATATTTTAGACTATTCAGAAGACATCTTAAGATGTTACTGGGGCCCATTAAGGCTGTGTTCCTGGCTTTGGTGAGTGCAGCCAGTACATAGGTTCATATGTTGATAGGTGTGTACTAGGCTAATGGCCCTGGAGCCTTTAAGCCTAGCCCATAGAAGTGCCCTGGCATTGTGCCACCCGATGTTACTTCCCAGTGCCTCTATCAAGTAGAGCCACTGGAGTGATCCCTGGTGTGAACTTTCTTTTTCCTATCCATTTACAGACACCACAGTGATGTGGTATATTAACAAACAGGGCAGAATAACATCTTATCGTCTTTGCTGGTTGGCACTTTTGGTATGGGATCTTGCTGCCAAGTCTCATGTGACTCTTCAGGCAGTTTATATCCCTTATGGTCAGAACATTGTGGCAGACAATCTGAGCAGGTGCTTAACTCAGTCCCAAGAAGGGATGCTTCACAGGGATGTGTTTCTCGACATCGTCCACCAGTGGGGTACTCCTGAAGTGGACCTTTTTGCCTCTCCTCTGAACAGAAAACTTCCTCTGTTTTGTGCCAGAGTCCCAAGTCCTCTAGTATGGAAGGGGACACCCTCTCATTCTCTTGGAAGGGGATGTTTCTTTATGCATTCCCTCCCCTTCCTCTCATTCCTAAAGTCGTGTTCAAAATTCAATAGGATGCTCCCAAAATCTTGTTGGTGACTCCCTTTTGGCTGGGACAGCATTGGTTCCCCTCCTCTTCTGCTTCTAACTAAGGGCATTTATAACAAGTTACCTCACAGGGTGGATCTAATCACAAAAGACAAGTTATCTCTTATGCATCCTCCCTACCCTCGCTTCAAATGACACTGTGGATGATAGAATTCTGATGCCTCATACATACCTTTTTTCTGAGGATTTGCTGCAAGTCCAGCAGGAGGCCAGGAAACCTATGACTAAGAAATTCGGGACTATTGTATATATTTGAACAAAATGTTCAAATCACTAAAGATCGAACTTTAGTGATCGAGCAATTAAATGTTCAAATATATTAAAAATAAATATTTACAAAAAAAAAAAAAAAAAAAAGAAAAAGTAAAGGGTGTAAGCCCTGCTCCCCCCATGTGAGGGGCTGCGCCCCCACACACCCCGCTACTTAAATATACCAACTCCGAGATCATATTTCAGTGTGCTACATTGTGGAAATGGAATAGCACAATTTTGGAGTTTGTATATTTAAGTAGAAGGGGGTGTGAGGCATGCAGGGGTGCTTGCCTGCTTACACCCTTTAGTTTTTTTTTTTTTGATTAGTTCTTTTTTTCAATTTTTAAAAATATTTGAACATTTAAATGTTCGATCACTAAAGTTCGATCTTTAGTGATTCGAACATTTAAGCGTTCGAATATATAAATTAGACCCGGACATTCTACTTATCCTAATGAAAGAGGTTTTCTTTTTGATGTGTCTCTTGTAACCTGGACCCACTTACTGTGTATGCTTCATTGATTCTTTCTTATTTGTGAGAGTTGCTCAATGCTGGTTTGGCCTATACTTCTATTAAGGCTCATCTATTCGCTACCTCTGCTTGTCTGTCTTTTTCTCCTCCTACAGCTGCTAGATTTGAGGTGAGACAATTTCTTAAAGTTGTCCTCAATACTAGAACTCCCAGGAAGCCTTTTCCTCCTCCCTAGGATCTTAAATTTGTTTTGGAGAAGTTCACTCAGAATCCTTTTGAACCTGTTACTTCAGCTTCCTTGCAACATTGTTCCTGGAAGACTGTTCTTTTATTAGCATTTACTTCTGACAAATGGGTGTCTGAGTTGCTGGCCCTTATGGCTTGTCCTCCATTTTTGAGTTTTCATGAGGACAGAGTGTCCTTGCTCACTAACCCTTCTTTTATGCCAAAGGCGGTTAATGAGCTATCACTTAAACAGTCTATTAACATGCCTACTTTTTTCCCCTCTCCACAAACTGACTGTGAAAGGGTGCTGCATACACTGGACATGCATAGGCAACTCAGAGTTTATTTGGATATGACCAAAGCTATTAGAAAATCTGAGCAGTTGTTTCTTTCTTTTCATCCTAGACCTTTGGGGCTTGCTGCATCCAAGCAAACTATTTATTCTTGGATTTCTATTTCCTCTTGTTACACTTTTCATGGCAAGAGCCTTCCTTTTTCAATTAAGCTCATTCTACTAGGGATGTGGCTTCATCTGGTGTTTTTTTTTCATAGTCTTAGATACTGATTCTATTCTGGAAGCAGCTATCTGGACTTCTGTGCATAACTTTACCAAGCACTACACGTTGGATAGTACCTCTAGAGCTAGGGCTGGTTTTGCTAGTTTAGATCTACATGTTTTTTAGGGGACTCTTCTGCCCATTCCGGCACCCAGGTTTCTTCTTGAGCTTTGGCACTCTCCCGTATAGTTAAGAATACTACAGCAGTAGACTACTGAACTTAGCTTTGCCCACTACCTAATTTCCTCTTCTTTTCCCTCTTCCCCCTTCCACTATTCAGTAAAATTCAGTCACATTTATTCAAGTTATAATCCAGTGTAGAGCTTCCCACCACCTAATTTACAGTAGTCAAGCCCACCCCCTTTCTTATACCCCAGCAAATCTGCCACAACAGTTTCATTTTCATACCTGCACCATCTTCTTCTGTTGAACTCATAGTAAGTCCTCCCCTATCCTTGAATATATCCTTGAACAGTATAACTCCTTATAATTAATAACAGTGTAAGAAAAAATAACTTAAAAACAGTAGCAGACTTACACTCAACTTATCAGTCACTGCTATCACCTCTTCAACATTACACTATAGAAAAACAAAACACATTCTACTCCATTAGGATTGTAAAGCAAATACCTAGATGCAAACATTACTTATATAAAACAATACAACATATTAGACTTTTTTTATTTCAAGTCATAGAATATTTGGAAACACCTCCATTTATCTATATTAATGCAATTCCTATTAAAACAAAATAATATCCTACCAAATAACACTATCAGTGTGTGTGTGCATGTGTGTGTGTGTGTGTGTGTGTGTGTGTGTGTGTGTGTGTGTGTGTGTGTGTGTGTGTGTGTGTGTGTGTGTGTGTCTCTGTATATATATATATATATATATATATATATAGTTTACTATCAAAAGGCAGAAAGTCAGGTGCACGACAGGCACATCTTTGAACATGGTAGGAGTGACATTTACAATGTTGACATATGAATGACTGTTAGTTTACAATATCGTAAACAAGGCAAGGACATGAAGCATGTTTTGAAACGGCAACTGTTTACGTTAACATAGATAACACGTTGTCGATGTTATCGCGTCAACCATTGGAGCTATTTAATACTCATGAGTCGAGTATATGGGTCGGTAACATCATCGTTCGCACTTTTCAATGTCGCAATTTTGATAGTAGACCCATAAAGATATATATATATGTTTGTGTGTGTGTGTGTGTGTGTGTGTGTGTGTGTGTGTGTGTGTGTGTGTGTGTGTGTGTGTGTGTGTGTGTGTTTATACATATATTCATTCATATAGAGCGAGATAGAGACATGAAATTAAATGAAATGAGATGAGATGGTAAAATTTACAAGGTAAAAAATTCATGGGATGAAGACAGCATAGCACACTTAGATGAAAACTCAGTCAAATACTGAAACAGTTGAAGGTGGAGGAAGTAAAAGAGTGAGAGTAGAACTTCAAGAATTTCCAGAATAATGGCTATAGTATCAAGGATCAATACAGATGTCAGGAGAAGATGAGTAAGAATATTAAATTACAGTTATCTAACCAGGTACAGGTTGAAAAGGCTGATAAGTATGTATGCGTGTACTGCTTATAATTTGAAATGCATGAGTAAATAAGGTGAAATTTGAGAACAGATTACAAGAAATCTAGACCTAATATTAAGCGTGTTTGCAAATTTTTGTATGAAAATATTTTTTGTGGCAGAGGAAGTCTGTAGAATATTTGAGTGTATAGACAGAAGATTGTAGGAAAGATGAAAAATAATTTCAGAGTAGAGGGAATAGTTGGGCAGGAAAGTGCATGAGATTAGATATGGAGGACAACTGTGTCCTTAATCAAAGGGAAAGAAAGCAACCTATATGGATTTTCGTTAAAAGGTGGTAGGCAGCAGGTCATGGGGAGTTAGTCCATCTGTTTTATGCTTTGATAGAGAGGCAAGGATCTTTATAGTCATGGAGGGTGGTAGTGGTAGTATATTACGTAAACATAAAGGCAAGTATAGATGCAGCAAAGTGTTTCCAGTTTCCCTATAAATCTGGAGGCAAGGAATATGGGAGGGGTGGCACATGCAGTTGTTTATTTCTTTAAGACCTAATATCTGTCCCCATGGACACTGATGAGGTCCAAGGGGATGGTCTGCATAGGCCTCAGTGTATATTATTCATGCCTACCCTTGTAACTCAGCCCAAGTCCTGCCCCCTTGTAGACAACATTACTTGTATGTCTGAGGTGTCCACCTAATAAATCTCAGAGGCGTGACAGAGTGTGCATCCTTTCTGCAAGATGGGTGTGCCCACCTTGCCTGTCTCCATCATCAAGCTCCCAAGCTAGTAATCAAACTAGGTCCCTTGGGCTGCAGTCAGGGTTCAATCATAGTGCAAAAAAATGAAAGTGTTTATAGTGATATAAATGTCTATCAAAAGCAACATAAGACTTGAAATGATTAAACAGTTTCACTAACATAATTGCTAGGTGGTGGATACATATTTTGAGGAATGTATTATTGAAGCCATCTATGACTTTAACACTAAGTGGTTTGAGAGTGGTAAGCATGCTGAGGACTTTTAGTATGGAAAAAATCTTTATGAATATGATTAATTTTGTCTTCCCTAACAGAAATATGAGTAAAATGATCTAACATGTAGATAATACCCTAAACACTGGTATGTGGGTTATGAGACATATGCATTGCAAAAATTTCTCATAACAGTCTGATAAGTACAAAGTATCATACTATCATTAATGACATCATATTATAAAACACTGTGAAGTTTGAGTAAATTGGCCAGCAGTTTGCTTATGATAGCAGTATTCTCACATATTTGGCACCAATGAATTTGGGATTCAAGAAGACCATTCGGATGAATGTAGAATAATGAGGTGATGATGACCTTCAATCAAATAATCATTCTTTGTTTGATTGAAAGTTTGATTTTCTAAAATCATTATCTAACCTAGAAGTTGTATATTCCAAAGTTACCACATCCTTAAATTTATATTCCTTCGCATGTGTCATATTTTTCTACAAGGTTATCCCTTAAATTTGAATTGAATGGCACAGAAAAAATGTGAAAGATTTATTACTACAATCATCTGTCATTGATCATTATTGAAGTTTTGACCTAAAAGACATCAGAGGTAGCTACTATACTAGGTAAGTCAGGGTTTCAAACTATAAACCACTTTACAGATGTGTGTATCTATTATTTCACATGTGGAGAGTGTCTAGACACAGATTTCAGCACATCTATGTGGTATTAGAAGACAACAGAAGTTGAGTTCATGCTGAACAAATATATAGTGATGCCAGTTTCTAAAGGATGACTTACAGGAATAGATATATCAGTAGACCACGGGTGGTAAAATATCTGACTAGTATCAGTAGTAGCAACATGGGTAGAAAAAGCCATAGGACATCTAAGTGAACTGGAAGAGTAACTTCACTAATGAGACAGGATTGATTACTGTTTATGATGCTTCTGCCACAGGACTTCTGCATGGCTCTGAATACTTTAATGTTTTATTGATAATGAGTTACCCAGGATGGCCAACTGCCCAAAAGGTAATATAATGCAGTTTACTGGTATTGAGTTTTAAACAATGGTTTTGGCATCAATAGTTCGTCTGTGTTAGATATTCATGAAGGGTGGGGGGATTCAATGACTGCTCCCAATTTGCAATCATTTGTGAACTTGGTTAGCCAGAGGCCTTTGACATTGGCTTTGACATCCGAGAAGTAGCTGCCACAAAGGAGTGGGCCTAGCACAAAGCATTGGGGACTCCACTGCTAAATTTCCTCTTTGTTGAGGTGCTCTCACTAATTCTAACTAATGGGTCCTATCAATGAGCTGGCTAGCTATCCAATATGTTATAAAGGGGTTTATACCAAGTTCTATAAGTTTTTTAGTAATGCCTGAGTGAATATTGTATAAAATAATGTAGTCAGATCTATGTAGGTAGCATGTACTGTTTTGCCTTCATCCATTCTTAGTGACCTCAAAGAAGTCCATCAGATGCAGTAAGCACAACCTTCCTTTGACAAATCCAAACTTGGATGGATACAATGTCTAGAGGCCTCCTATGTATTTGTTGATCATTTCCATGATAACTCTTCCCATGGTTTTGCAAGTAAGAAGAGTCAGACTAATAGGTCTGTAGTTTCCAGGAACAGTTGAAGGTCCTCCCTTATGAAGGGGGCTGACTGTTGCAGTCCTCCATTCATGTGTCACAAAGCCTGTTTTAAGACTATAATTAATAAATGACTCCAAGATCCTGATAAGTTATATTTTAGACTATTCAGAAGACATCTTAAGATGTTACTGGGGCCCATTAAGGCTGTGTTCCTGGCTTTGGTGAGTGCAGCCAGTACATAGGTTCATATGTTGATAGGTGTGTACTAGGCTAATGGCCCTGGAGCCTTTACAAGCCTAGCCCATAGAAGTGCCCTGGCATTGTGCCACCCGATGTTACTTCCCAGTGCCTCTATCAAGTAGAGCCACTGGAGTGATTCCCTGGTGTGAACTTTCTTTTTCCTATCCACCCATCAAGATTTCTCATGAAGAGGGCCAATGAGGTGCTCTGCTTGACATGTATGGGAAGTCTATTCCAGAGCATGGGCAGTCTCTGGGTTATGAACCTATCCCTCCAGCATGTTCTCTTGATTGTGGTAATGAGATTGAGGTCTCTGGAGCATGTGGTGCGAAGGGATTGGGATTTTGTTAGCTGTAGCATTTGTAACAGAGCGGGGTCAGACATGGCTTTGTAAGTCAAGCAGAGATTGCCTCTTACTAGATGATATGAGACAGAGAATAGCTGGAGTTTTTTGAGTCTGTCCATGTAGGACATGTGCTTAAGGCCTAGGATCCTGTTCATGAGGTACATTTGTACTTTTGGGGCCTCTCCAGCTGTTGCAGGTGTCTAGTGAGGTACATGCCAAATGGGGCATTATACTCTATGATTGGTCTAATGAGGGAAGAGTAGAGAAACATGATGACCTCTTTCTTCCTGAAAGCAAAACCTTTGGCAATGAAATGTGCCACATAGAAGGACTTTCTGATCACAGTGGCAATGTGGTGGTTGAAGGAGAGGTTGCTGTCAACTTGTGCCCCCAGATCTTTTATAACACCTTCAATGTTCAGTGTGCTCCCATCAATGTGGTAATTAGTGGGAACTGAGTTTTTCCAAAGGGGATGATGATGCATTTTTTTAGCATTAAGCTTAAGGTTATGGTTTCAACACCAGTCATTGGTCTCAGTGAGGCCATTCTGTAGGATGCCTGCCTAACTTGGGGAGTTAATAATGACTCCTAGCTTGCAGTCATCTGTGAACTTGGTCAGCCAGAGACCCTCTGTGTTGGCCTGGACTTCTGAGAAGTAGATATTAAATAGGAAAGGACCCAGAACCAATCCCTGTGGGACTCCACTCATAACTGGTCATTAGTCTGACTTGGAGTCCACTACATTCACACTGTGGGTTCTATCTGTGAGCCAATTTGCAACCCATCTAACAATATAGGGGTTGATGCCTAGTTTGGTTTGTTTATCAATAATTCCTGAGTGAGGAATAGTATCAAAGGCCTTGACCAGATCGAGGTAGGCTGTATGCACTGCCTTAACTTCATCCACAGCTCTGGTGACTGACTCAAAGAAGTCAACCAAGTTGAGCAGACATGATCTACCTTTCACAAAACCAAATTGCGTGGGATCTAGAGTTTGGAGATTCCCTATATCCTTGTTAATTAGGTCCATGATGATGAGCTCCATAGCCTTACATATCAGACTCATCAGGCTAATGGGACAATAATTTCTAGGGTCTGTAGTTGCTCCTCCTTTATGGAGAGGGGTGACTGTAGCAGTGCGCCTTTTGGTAGGAACAAAGCCTGAGGTGAGGCTTTGAGTGAACAGTGCAGACAAATGTGGTGCCAGTTCACTTTGTAATTCATGTAGAACACGGGTCTATATTATATCATCGAATGCTTAAAAAAGCGAATGCTGATTGATTGACCTAATTTAAGCGAAAGCTTACAATCTCGAACTGTCAGATCAGCAATTTTTTTCCCAGGGAAAAAAATCGCTGATCCAAAACACATACACACAACACAAGCACACCAAACAAACAGAAATCCACACACATACACCTAAAATCTGATACCTAACCCTACACTAAACTATGCACACACCACTACCTACCCACTTACCTTAACCCAAACCCTAACCCTAAGGTCTGTCACTATCGCACACTCACCTCACCCGCTCCCTAACTCACTTAAATCACCCTAACACCCACTTCCACACAATCGCACACTTACCTGAATCCGACCTGTAACTTTCCACCATAACACTGAAAATACCGAAGCAACAGAAACGGACAACCAAATTCTTTCCCTAGGACAAAATTTGAGTTTCTGCTGCTTCGATATTTTGCAGTTTCACGAAAATAAGTTCGATCAATCAGCGTTCGCTTTTTTAAGCATTCGAGGATGTAATATAGACCCTAGAACACAGCCAGGGATATTGTTGGGTCCCATGGAAGCTGTATTCTTGGCCTTGGACAATGCAGCTTTAACCTGTGCTGCAGTAATGCTGGGTGCCTGGTTATTGAGATTGGTCCTATATGGGGAGAGAGAGGGGTAAAGTTGGCACTGAATCGGTTGGCCAGTATGTTGCAATATCTACTGGCTCAGTATAGGAGGTATCATTGTGCAGTAACTCAGAGCAAATCTGGGTATTGCCATTGAGATTCTTGTAATAACTATAGAAGGCTTTGTAGTTGTTTTTAGTGTCTGCCGCAATTCTGCCTTCATAGCTGGCTTTGGAGGTTTTGATGAGGGATCTCAACTTTTTGTTGAGGCTAATAAGGCAATTTTTTCCAGTCTTTAGACTTCATCTTTTTCAGCAACAGTTTCTTCTTTCTGTTGTAGAGTTTATTAATGGCAGGGGACCACCAGACTGGCTTCCTTTTTTTGGAGGAGAGCACTTTAGTTCTGTTGGGTATGGCTAGTTCTATGCATTTATGTACGCGTTCGTACAGTGCATTCGTGTATGATTCGGCAGTCATGCATCTATTTTCCATTGGCATGGGTGCCGTGAAGTTAGCCACCTCTGTTTTTAGGAGTCCAAAGTCAGCTTTGGAGAAGTTTTTCATGATGGATACCTTTGCGGGGGGTGTGGGTGAGATGTGGATTTCCATGGTGATTAGTTTATGGTCTGATCTAACCAGGGAAGAATTGACTATTGGTGTAGTGCAACGATTGCTGATGTTAGTAATAACCAGGTCGAGGATGTTGCTTCCTCTAGTCGGGGTAAGAATGAGCTGGTCCAGGGCATTTGAATTAATGAATTACAGGAAGTGTTGGGCCAGTGCATTGATGCATGAGTAGTTTTCCCAGTTGATGGAGGGGTAGTTAAAGTCGCCTAGTTATAGTTGGAGAGGTTATGTTTGAGGTTATTTTTTGGGAGATGGATGGGGTGAGAGAGGGATAAAGTTGGAACTGTTTTTGTCCACTAATAGGTTTGCTATATCATAGACTTGGTCAATGTGGCACCATTAACCACCAGTCCAGCACATAGCTGTGTGCTGCCCTTGAGGTTTATGATATAGCTGAAGAAGGTCTTATGGTTATATTTCACCTGTGATGCTATCTCAACCTCAAATATGGCATTACATGACGTAATTAGCCCTCTTAGTTGCTTATTTAGTTTGCTAAGAGAGCTTTTATCTTTATGGGAATTACCCTTCCTGATCTTTGCCATAATATTTTCCTTTCATTGTATATCCTGTTTAATTTGGGATGCCAGTAAGATGGTTCCATTCTGGGCTAGTCCTGGGCATACTTCAGGTAAGTGCAAACACATTTATGCAGTCAAAGCCATGGTTGTAAAGAGTTTCTGAGAGCAATTCAGCATAGACTGCTGTATTCTCTGGGCTTGGAGGGACATTGAATTTTGACAATCCATCTCTTAATAAAAGGTAGTTTGCCTTCAAATAGTCCCTAACTGCTACTGGTTTTGATGGGATTATGGAGTTGATTTTGATTTCAAAGGAGATGTCTTTATGGTCAGACCAGGGAGGATGAGACATTGGGGGGGGGGTGCACAGTGTTCTCCCATATTTGTAAGTATGAGGTCCCATATGTTAGAACCTCTAGTGAGTGTATTCACTGTTTGGTCAAGGGTGCGTGTATTTACATAGTGCAGGAATCTCTGCACCTGTAAACTTAAGGCTGTATAGAATTCCTAGTCTATAGAAGGGTAATTAAAATCTCCCAAGAGTAAGGTGTTAGGTCCAAATATGCATTGCAAGCTTCTTGGGAATTGGAGGGTGACATATAGCTGGCTAGGATATGGTACATCATTTTGTCTATAATGATCTGCAAGTGTAGAAACTCCAGAGACTCATCCTGTTTGACCACCCAAGAGGTATGCTTGTTATTAATGTATATTGAGACTCCTCCTCCTTTAGCCCTTTCTAAAAGTGTGGAAAGCACTGAAACCTTGCACTGTCACTGCCACTTTAAACCACATCTCAGTAATTACACAGATGTCTATAATCTCAAGTGTGAAAAGGGCTTGGAAGGAGGGGTAGTCTTCTGTTTCTGCTCTTGGCCATGAGCAGTATCACTGTGAGGTTCAGTTGAGTTAATTTTACTACTTCAATAGGTTTGTCAATTTGACATTCCCTAAAAAGGTATTATTGAGATGGGTAAAGATTTAATCAGTATTCAAATGCCTAGAGGGGGAAGGTGCAAACTATACTTGGCAAAGCAACATGGTCTGTAAATCATGTCCTCACAAGCTGTCAAATACTGGATCTCCTTAGAATGACACCAGAAAAACAGCCAGTTGTTAAAATCAATCATATTTTACTCATACTGTAGCATCATCCTCAGTGATGGTAATATGCGGCTCAATGCTAGGCTCATATCAGCCTGAGACACATAGCCTGAAGGCTCCATAATGTCTCTCTTCATATAGTCAAGGTAGGTATACTTCCAGTCATTCACACCTGTATGGACTATGATGAAATCATACTGGTATAATGGCATAATGACTTGAGTGCGCACATGATTTGGTGGCTTCTGGCTCTAGATAAGCAACTAACAGTTATTTTCTCCTTTTCCAGCCTGGTTGGGGGGCATTAGTGTATCTTACAATGGCATGCCCTATGATGGGAGCCCTGGGAAGTGTGTTTACGTGCCTTAGGGCTTAGTGTTTGGGATTACACTGAGACTGACAGTATGTGTGGTGCTGCAGTTGCTTTCTTCAGAGTGCCTTTGGACTTACTGAGGCATAGCTATGACAAAGGGCGATCTGGGTGATTTTTGTTGTTTAGGAAGATTGCTTTTAAGTGCCTCAGCATATGTTAGTCTATGTGTGTGTGTTGTTTACTATGTGAGATAGGTGCTGTGTTTGTGGATTCAACAACATGATAGAGTTTAGCCTTCAGTGCCATTGTATAAATGTACACCTCTGGCATATTGCGTCTGCTTCTTTAAGGATTAATTGGTTGTCAGTAAACGAGACAATTGCTACATTTTCTCAAGATGACCACATGCACCAAGTTGGATATCAAGAATTTATGAAAATGCATATACATATACATGCTGTCCAATCCTTTGATTTCTGCTACAGGGGTGGTGAATTGGAGTTAGAAGGCTATTAAGACTGCTTTATCAGAGCAGATTATGATAAACAGCACTAAATTCTACTAACTTTAATGTTTACGGAATACTGAATTCAGCTAAATCAGTAGGCATTGTCACTTGTTGGCTCACAAGGCATTTACACTATATTGCTGCTTCACAGAATACAGTTTTATGAACCATTCTTTTTAGGTGTTGTAGGGAAAATGTATTTGTTAATAAGTTAGTAGTTAACATTTGGATTGAATGAGAAGCAAAGTGTTTGTTTGATCACTAGAATTGTACTGTAACCTAAAGAGTTAATTCTAGAGATCATTACAGCACATGTATTATACTTGATGTTCATTGGTTGAAAGACGTTTGAATTATGTTTATTTAGAACTGTTAGAAATTTTACTGACTGCCTCTGAGGATGCCCTTGTTGGGTGAAAGCGCTAAGTCAGTTGTGTTTAGTGTCAGTCATTTGTCCTAATAAAGCTGATGGTGGTTTTATCTTTGGTTTCACCAAGTTATATCTTTATACATTCTTTTTAGGTGTTTGCTACTCTACAGGATACTGCTAACACATGCAAATGTGCAAAATTTATAGAAACACAGAAAAAGCAGGAAAATAACTAATGAGCCCTCTGGCTAATAAAACAAGTACACTTTGACTCCTTTTGTGTATTTCCAAATGTAGCTAGACCAGGCAAACAGCCCCAACCACAAGAGGGTAAACCCAGTCCTCCTATGTAAAAAGCACAGCAGAAGAGACCCACAAGAGCAATGCTACCACATATTACTTAAACAGGTAGGTGGAAATTCATTGCTAAACACAATTTCAAGACAGTCTCACAGCAGTTAGTAAAAGCATATTGTTCTACCAAAACAAAATCAGTGAAATACACATATATAAGCAGGAAACAGTACAGGTCACTCAAAATAACTTAAGTATGATTTAGCAATCAAAGGTACTTAATTTTGCCTGAATGGCACTGGATACAAGTAAAAAACGTCAGATGTGGAGGCTAGGACTCTAAGCTTTGCTGAGGTCCTGGAACAGGAGCAGGAAACAATATGTAGTAAATAAAGTTTACTCAAAAGCAATATTGTTTTTCTGCATGGGCACTCAGTAGCATGGATCTGTGGAAAACAATGGATGGGAAAAGTGCAGAAATAGTTTATACAACAGTTTATAACAACGAAAGAGGGAAGGGAAGGACTTTGGAAATCAGATTATCATAATAGGTGGAGGCCATATAAAACAAGAGCAGCAATAAGAGCAGGAGATTTGGGGAAAAAACAAGCAGGCTAGCCAGAGAGGCATCCAATCAAATAAAGGCAAGATTGGAGCTCTTTCAGAAACTTTAGCTTAATGTGTTAGTGGGGATACAGCAGACACAGAATTCAACTTTAAGCTGGTAAAAGATAAGCAGATTACAAACACATCGAAGCAGAAACTGAAGCAGAGACAATTCTCTCACTATTTGACGTTCTACTGCAGTTTAAGGCACCGGACTATGCAGAAACTTATCAATAACACTGATCATGGAAAAATACTATAACAGATAAATAAGGTTCAAAATCTCACAGGAGTGCACAGTTCTGCCACAACTGTGAACTAAACTTGAAGACAATGGCCCAGCAGGATTTAAAATACAAACAGATAGCTTGTACAAGTAGTTATATTCGTGGAAATGGAAATGCAGAATAATGCAGAAACACAATTTTCATATAACTGCTAGTAAAAAGACAATAATAAGATCACTGAACAGACATAAAAATGCAAACAAATTGAACAAAGTAGAAAAGTGCAACACATTATTAACATATGAGTAACTAAGTGCAATTCAAATATTTTAGCAGAATTGAGATAATAATTGAATTGTCTTTCCTTTTTTTCAAAAGCAATTTACTCACAGTTCTGCACCTCCCCAACTTTTGGATAAATACAGTGGGTGAGTGTTGCTCTGTACTGGAAATAGGAGGCTAGATAGAGAGCAATCAAATCAAATAAAGCTAATGTTGTTTCCATACTTCATCAAAAGCCAAGGAGATGAAGATGTCCTTTTTATTTCTTTGAATATTAACTTGTTGGCTAGGTAAGTTCTAGTCCTTTGATAGCTTTCTTCAGTTATATGCATATAGATTTTGTTCTATATAATTTTATTAACTTTTTATCATACATGACAATGGCATTAATATTTTACATGTATCATAAATAAAATGCATTTGAAAAACAGTTTCATACTAACTCATAAAACCTGTACTCCACCAAACTCACAAATATTTCATCTTGCAATGTTTCTTCAATTTTGTTTGCCCTCTCTTGGAGGCACAAAGTAGATAGCATTTGAAAAAGGACGAAAAGGAAAAAATGTGCGCAAACCACTTTCAACTCCTGACATCCAACAGGATTAGTATTTCTCCTTTACTTACCTGAATTCAGTGTTTCCCATTAATGATTTGGACATCATATGCTGTTTTCATGATGCTCATCATTCACCTGGTCCATGTCTCTTCCTTCTTCCCCTGACTCTGTTCCTTTTGGTTGCAAAATTATTGCACATGTATAACCACTTCCATTCCCCCCATTCCATCATCTGCACTCCATTTTTTTTTGCTTACCTCCTCAAGTCTATCCATTATTGTATCCCCCATTGTCCTACAATCCTCTTTTCAACTTTATTATTGAGGACAAGTGGCCCCTCCTAACATGCCACACTGATTTCAAGATTTTCAATTACACTGTCTTTCAGCATCTTCATCATCACAGCTATAAAGGACCATTTCAAACTCATACTTCTGATTCTTTGCCGTACCTTCTCCTCAACTTATATTAGCAACAAATAACTATCACATCCAAAGGGGGTGCTTTCCATTTAACTCTATGCACTATCCCTCCAAGGTTTGAAGAGTACTTGTACCATTTGGCAGGGATACCACATATGTATCTCCCCTACATCTTGCTTTTTATATCTCCAACAAGTCACTTCAGAGAATTACTTCAGCTTATTAAATATTAGCAATGCAGCACCTGCATTGATCATCATATACTGGCCCACCTTCCTTGACGTTCTATAACCTGCTCATGTCTTTTTGCACAAAACATCATTCTCTCACGTTCTACATGCCTCCCACAATTGTGCCATTTCCTTACCAGTTCTCCTCTCCTTCTCAGCATTTTATTTAGATCAGCTACCATCAGTTTACCCCATAACCCTCATCTATAAAATGTGATATGCAGACCATTGTTTATATTTGTTGCTTCCATCCTTTGTTTCTTGTTTTTCTCATTGTAGCATTTATAGCAGTATTTCTTTCTATTTACCCTAACTACAAACTGTGAAACACTCCAAATCATTCTACCAATGCAGTCATTTTCTTGATTGCATTACCAGCTTTATGCCGTTCAAGAATATTACCTTTCTGTGTCCCAAACAACCTAGATTTAAGTATTGGCCCGAGTGATGTACGAACTGTCCAATACAAGTTAAGATTGCATGGCTGATGTTGACTCACTCTTTTAGAGAGATGGAAGAGATCATTTCATCATTAATGCTGAAACATCCGGCAGAGGAGGTATGCATCATGCAACACATTACCAAGCTGTTTTGTGCAGTAGCCTTCTGTAGGGCATTTTATCAAGAATGCAGTTGTACGCGTAAGAGGGAAGATGACATTGCAAGCTCTCAGGATGTATGTGTTTACATCAGTTAATGGGGAATGTGTTAAGTTGAAAATAACATTCATGGGTTATGATACAGTATGCATACATTTCTCTCCCATCAAAGGCTAATATAATTAGATTAACTGAGGTAATATCAGAGGAAGTCGATATTAACTACCATAGTCCCTTACCTCTTCAAACTTCACTCTCCAAATACCAACAATTGGGGCAGCTCAGGATAAATATGGCTAGGCTTGTAAGGGCACTAGGGCCATTAGCCTAGTAACCTTCTATGAACCTATGAACCCTATGGGGGAATATATAGGTCAGTGGGCATCTGGGAGGAACCACATAGTTATGGAAGTCTGAATGAAAATTAATATTAAAACAATGTGCTCATCCTCGCATATTTCTTTCAAAAAATCTTGAATATTAAAAATAATGAACTCATCCCATTTCATTTACAAGATCATATAGCCTACATACTTCTGAGTCTTCCTTCTGTAAGACAAAGAACTGCCAGTTAAACTAAAGGCTATTCCAGTTCATTCCACTATCTCCTTTCTCCACCAAACTCCCCGTATCCTTCTACTGTTACTTGTGCATGCATCTATAGTTACTTAGCTATCATCCAGTGCTGAGTAATCCTACTCAGATCCTTTGACATCTTTTAATTTACCTCTATGCATAACTCCCATCACAGGGTAATGATTAGCATACTACACTGCTTTTCCAAGGATGGTCTGCAACTATCGCCTCTAGGCTTTCGAATACTGGCTAAAAATGTATTCACCCCAATAGTGCCTTTTTTTAGGCAATGCCAAATTGACAAATCTACCAGCATATCAAAATCAACTCAATTTAACCTCAAGGTGGCACTGCTCAATGTCATGAGTCTAAATAAAAAGCTATACTCCCTCTAAGCCCTCCTCAAACTTGAGAATATAGACGTCTGTGCAGTTACTGAGACATGAATGTTTAAAGTAGTAGAAATACCCTGGCAGTGCAAGGTTTCAGTGCCTTCCACACTTTTAGATGAGTAGCTGCACAGGCAAGGGCGAAAGGTAGAGGTGTCTCAATGTAAATCAGTAACAAGCATACCAGTAGGCTGGTCAGACAGGATGATGTGCTGGAGTTCCTCCACATGCAGATCGCCACAGACAAAATATCGCACCATATCCTAGCCAGCTATAAGTCACCCTTCATGTCCCAAGAAGCTCACAATGCTTATTTGGAACTACTGCAGACACTTACCACCCAACCTAACACCCTAGTCAAAGGAGATTTTTCTAGAGACTGGGAATCCTACACAGCTCCAAATCTACAAAGAGATTCCTGAAATTCATAAATACAAACACCCTTGACCAAATAGTGAATATCCACTACAGACTCCAACATAATGAACCTCGAGCTCACAAATACGGGAGAATGCTGCACCTCCCCCAATATCTCATCCTCCCTTGTAAGGTCCAGTTATAAAGCTGTCTCCTTCAAAATCAAAATCAACTCCCTTATCCCTTTAAAACAAGTAACAGGAACTATTCCAAGGCAAATTTTCTTTTCGTAAGTTGTGGTTTGTCAACATTTATTGCCTCTCTGAACCCTCAAAATACAGCAGCCTATACTGAATTGTTCTCTGGTACTCTGTACAGCCAAGTAAATGGCTGCCTAGATGCTGCTGCTGTACCTAGCTGAACTATGCCCAGGACTAACCCCAGAAACAAACCAGATTAGTGTTAACCCAAATTAAACAGGATATAAAACAAAAGAAAAAAATCAGAAAGTGTAATTCCCATCACACTTCTCAGCTGTACAGATTTTTTCAGAATGCCCAGAATTTTACCTCTTATTTTTGGTCTGTTCCTTATTAAATGTGTGATTTTTTGGATTTTTGTGGCCAATCAGGGAGGCTTGAATTCAATAAATGACAGCCATTTGAGTTTCAGACTTTATATCCTTCAGAAAATGCATGGTAACACAAGACATTTTATTCTATCAACTTTCAAAGTTTATAAGAACAGATTTTAAAATGTGTCCTATTTTTGAGGCTTTACCCCCCCCCCCCCATCATTTCCGGATTTGTCCAGATTTTTTTGTGCTAAGAGTTGAGAAGTATGAGCTGCATAAAGATAAAAAAAACTCTCTCATCAAACTAAATAGGCAGCTAAGAGGACTAATTAGGTCAAGCATCGCCATCTTTGAGGTTAAGACAGATTCTCAGATGAAAGATAACCATGAGGCCTTCTTCAGTTATGTCAGAAACCTCAAGATCAGCATGTAGCACTGTACTTGTGTTTATGAGTTAAGGTTAGGGACTGGGATAGGTGAAGGATAGGTGTTGTATGTTTGTGAGCAACTGTGTGTATTTTAGATCTATGGTCATGTTTGGTAAGGGGATAGGTGTAGTGTATTTAGTGCGTGTGTGTGTGTGTGTGTGTGTGTGTGTGTGTGTGTGTGTGTGTGTGTGTGTGTGTGTGTGTGTGTGTGCGTGTGTGTGTATGTGTGTGTGTGTTAGTGAGTGTGTGTGTCTGCGTTGCTAGATAAATTTAAAGTAAGGGGTAGGAAAGGGGATCGATTTAGTGTTGTCATTGTGTGCTGGTACAGTTATGTGATATATGTGTATGTGAATGTCTTGTTTAGTGGTACTGTTACGGAAAGGGTTATTTGTAAGGTAATGTGGCAGGCTGGGTTCAGGAGAAGAGGCTGGTTTAGGCTTAGTATTAGCACTCAATTAAGATGGTATCTAAGCAAAATATGACTCAATTTTCTCTGATTAACCCCCAGTTTGGGAGCTAACCAAGTTCATCTCTAAATACTAGTTATAGGACTACTTCGAGATCTTAATGTGGATGCAACAAAGGCACTTTGCTCACATCTCTGAATGTCCTCAGTATAATGCTACTCACATTATTGCTTGAGAGACAATTTATTTAAGCTGACACAGAACTTCACCTGCACTTCTTTCAGGGTTTTTTGGTGTGATAAATATGCAGCCTTGAGTAGGGGACCCTTTATGAAATAAAACTTACACTATGATGCTTTGGGTTGAGTCTTCATATGACGTATGGCTGGTGTCTGGCTATCATTACTCTGGCCCACCTGTAAGAATCTGCAGGAGTCTGAATAGAAGGTGGACAGGCAATAACCTCACTCTTATCAGATGGCATTCAAATGCTTCATGTCCAACAGTAATGCATATCTTTAGAATTACTTAGCCCCTCTGAGACCTTCACTGAAAGATTTCCACTGATTGCCTCTCTGGTTTCACTGGTTTCTTTGCATTCCACCTGGTTTACACCCATTGTGCTATCCCCCTCCCCCAATACTAAGTCTATATTAGAATCCTGCTGAGCATGGAGCCATCTTTAAATTATTAGTTTCCCACCAGGACACAAGTGCTCTTCAGCAATTGAATTCTGCTTGCGGGTAAGACATTAGACCTTAGGAATTTGTTTAAAGTGTTCAGATTTGTAAAGTAACACTTACATTTTGCTGTATTTGGATCTATACAACTAGTATTCATTTTTCTGATTCCTGACCACTGATCTGCTTATTTGTTTATTTAACTGGTTGATTCTGACATTCAGCAATTTTTTTTACTGACACTACCACTGCAGCTATGATGTCTCTATGCAACTATGATGTACTAAAACTGCTGTTATAACTGTAATGTAAATCTAATTGACTTAGTGTTGGAGTTAGAAACAGTATTTACTGATTTAGCACTACAGTTGCCTCTGCTACTGATTCAGCTGTGCTGTTAAGTGTTCATTCTATTTTTTCTTGTATGCGCAAGATAATTGGCTGATAAATCTATTGTGCATGATTTATTAAACTCTTTCCAAACTAAGTTATGTCACGGTGATGTGGTAACTGTCGAAGCACTCTCATACTGTAGCAGTAGCATCTATTCTCCCGCTTTATCCACAATATCCTACATTATTTTCCCTTAAAATATAATTAAATACCTTCTTACTATAGCTACTAAAATGTAGTCTGCTGATACTTTTTCTGCTGTACTCACTTCTTTTGCTCTTGCCTGCTCCGTTCGCCCTATGGGCTCACTCCACTCCCCTACCCTGTCCCCAAATCTCACCCGCCCCCAGTACTCCTACTTTTATAGTCCACATAGTCACACCCCCTCCTACAACACCCTATCACCATCCCTCAGGTATCAAGTCCACTCCCACTTCCATACCACACCCTCCAACTTACAACCTTCCCCACTCCTAAAACTCAGACAAATGATGCAAGGCATACTACCACTACTACTACTACTTCTCACTACTCTAGCTTACACCAAATCCTTACACACTAACATACCATTAGGCAGTACCTTCCACATAACACATGCCTACACACACATGTACACACAAGCATATTGTAATCTACACTATTTAATAATACCTCATTATTTTATATACACAAAACACACACTACACTACCTCTCAATAGACAAACAGCATCTAGAGTAAATACAGACCTAGCTCACTCTATAAAACTCAAGCTATTCCTTAAAAAATGGCTACTAATTTCAGGAGACATACACCCCAACCCAGGTCCATGCAACAAAACTGTCTCAGACAAACAACAATCAGACCTACTAATTATTAACCTAAACTGAAGAACAGACAACAAACTACATGACGTACACACATTCATAGCCCACTTGGGGGTTGGGAGGGTGGCCTAATGGTTAAGGTGTTTGCCTTACAAGCACAAGGTGCAGGGTTTGAGTCTCTCAAGGGATACTTGGCTAGACTTAAAATGTCTTGCAAGAGCAGTTAGCTTAGTACTAATCTATGAACCTATGAACCTACTCACCTGATATACTAACCATTACTGAGACTTGGATAAAACCCACCACCCAAAATGAAGAAATTCTCCCCCCAGGTTATAGCATCCTAAGGCAAGACAGAGATACCAAAAAGGGAGGTGGTGTTGCAATTTTATTCAAAAACACACTTAACCTCCAGCCTCTGAAAACCCCAATTCCCAAATTTCAGAATGCCAAAACATTAGGCTCCGTTATGTCCCTCAAAAACATAAAGAGAATCAACATCCTCTGCAGTTATATTCCTCCAGGAAATAACTCACCTATAATAGAGGAAATGTTAGAATGGACTACAATCAACCTACCCCAAGAAACCATCCTGCTATGAACATCCTCTGCAGTTATATTCCTCCAGGAAATAACTCACCTAAAATAGAGGAAATGTTAGAATGGACTACAATCAACCTACCCCAAGAAACCATCCTGCTATGAACATCCTCTGCAGTTATATTCCTCCAGGAAATAACACAACTATAACAGAGGAAATGTTAGAATGGACTACAATCAACCTACCCCAAGAAACTATCCTGCTATGAACATCCTCTGCAGTTATATTCCTCCAGGAAATAACTCGCCTATAATAGAGGAGATGTTACAATGGGCTACAATCAACCTACCCCAAGAAACTATCCTGCTATGAACATCCTCTGCAGTTATATTCCTCCAGGAAATAACACACCTATAATAGAGGAAATGTTAGAATGGACTACAATCAACCTACCCCAAGAAACTATCCTGCTAGGCGACCTAAACCTAGACTGGCTAGCCTGCAACTCCAACAATCCCTCAAACCATATTAACTTATTTGGATTCTCACAACTAATCCAAGAACCCACCAGAGTTGACAAAAAATCCAAAAAACATTTCATTCTCGATTGGACTTCAGTTAATGTCCCCAAAGAAAATTATCATGTGGGCTACCTACCTGATGAACTGAATGACCACTGCCCCACATTCCTCCTTTGTAAACAGGTAAACATACCCAAAACTATGTTGTATAAGGAAACAAGAGATGAACACACGGTAAATCCACAAATTCTGAACAGCATGTTACAACAATGTAACTGGCACCCACAACAAACTCTAGCATTAAACCAGGCAGTTGAGTTTTTCAATAGTACTTTTATGAATGTTCTAAATACAGTAGTTCCCATCAGGAAACTTAGAACAAAGGTTAACTATGCCCCTCGGCTAAATAGGACCACGAAAGTCTTACTAAAAGCCAGAGACAATGCCTGGAAGATCTGGAAAAAGAATAACACTAGCCAAGATAGACAGAAATATCAACAACTTCGGAATCAGGCCAAAAAACAAACAAAAATGGATAAACAAAACTACTTCCTAGGTATCCAAAACAAACATTCCAAAAAACCCCAAAAGTTCTGGCAAGCTATCAATTCTCTTCTGAAACTAGGCAAACCTACCACCCCAACTCCCAACAACAATACTAAAAATGACAGCATAGCTTCTCAATTTAACCATCACTTCACAGAATCTATTCTCTCATTATCTACCAGCTATCTAACAATAACTCTATACTCACCCCAACTACAGATCACAGTAATATACCCGCCTTTACACTTTCACCTGTACCAACCTCCACAGTTAAAAACTACTCTCAAAACTAAAACCCACCACTCTCACAGCAGATGGTCTACCCACTAATTTCTTAAAATTATCTGCAAAGTCCCTAGCCTACCCTGTCTCAATTCTTATAAACCACTCCAAAAAAGAAGCTTACATCCTCGAATTATGGAAAGTGTCATATATTATTCCCCTACACAAAGGCAGAAAATCCTATGAGCTATCAAACTATCACCCAATTGCTATCCTAACCCCCCCTTTCCAAGCTACTGGAGAAATGTATTCACTCCCAAGTGATGCACTTCTTAACCTCACATAATCTCCTCTCCTTCACACAGCATGGCTTCCGCCCAAACCATAGTACAACTACTGCTCTTCTCTCCTTTACCAACCAGGTTAACCAACTCAGAAACAACAACTTCATATCAGCCATATTCTTAGATCTATCTAAAGTGTTTTACATGGTCTCGCTAAACCTACTTTTAGACACTCTGTCCACCATGTCCTTTGCC
Source organism: Protopterus annectens (assembly GCF_019279795.1). Taxonomy (NCBI): domain Eukaryota; kingdom Metazoa; phylum Chordata; order Ceratodontiformes; family Protopteridae; genus Protopterus; species Protopterus annectens. Next base: position 844,805,137 of record NC_056729.1, read on the forward strand.
CGTCCACTACTTCCTGGTTCAAAAACTTTCTCTCTGATAGAAAGCAATCAGTTAAAAGGCAAGGTGTACTATCACCTCTACTACCAACTTATATAGGCGTTCCACAATGATCAATACTGGGTCCTCTACTATTCACCATTTTCACCAACAAACTACATACCTCCACCCTGCATGCATCACTTATACAATATGCATATGACTCAACCCTAATCTGCTCAGCCCCATTCATAACCATTCCTCAAAATCTTACCCAAGAATCCTTCTGCTCCGTGGAAAAACGGATTATTGATATCCAACTGATTCTAAACCCCAACAAGACCAAATTACTTTTTTTCACCCCCAACAAATCCAGAACCACACCTCCTTCCTTCACTATCACCTCCAAAAATGGCACCACAATCTCTCCCTCCACCCACACTAAGCTCCTCAGTGTTGAAATAGATAAGGATCTTAACCTTGATGTCCATATCTCTCAAACCATTAAAAAGGTACATAAAAATTAGGAAATTTATACAAACACAAACAGTTCCCATCAGACCAAGCACGAATCACCCTAGCCCAAACCCACCTCTTGTCTACCCTAATGTATGCATCACCAATCCTAACCCACATCAGGAAAACAGACCTAAATAAACTAGAATCATGTTACAATAAAATTGCAAAATTCGCCAGTAACTCCACTTTTAAAAGCCATCACTGTCTTGTCCTAAAGGAGCTACAGTGGTTAGAACTCCCTCAATTAATTGGTTACCACCAATTAGTGCTCACCTTCAACATACTAAAGAATCCCCACAAAACTCCAGCCCTAAACCAACTTCTAAACCAATATTCAGCAAACCATCCTCTACGCTCATCCGACAAAACCCTGCTCTGTATGTCCAAAGCCAGCAATACTGCAGGGAAAGCTCTTTTCTCTCATACCATCACTAGGAAATGGAATAACCTCCCCCAAAATATCTCTTCAGCACCATCTATCTCACTGTTCAAAAAATTACTTAAATCACTTTTCTTGCAATCCTGGCTCCATCCTTGAATCACATAAATGAGTTCCTGCTGTCCTCCAATTCTTGTTACCTTCCTCTCCTCATTGCTTACTATCTCTATTATACAGTACTCAAATACTCCCATACAGGGCCAGCTATGTGTAAATTATTACGTCTTGTGTGATGCGTCTTTTGATTTAATCAGTTAATGTGAATCTTTTCTCCTAAATACTGTCATCCAGAGTCTACTATGTGTAAATTAAGCTGCTTGGAACAAACCAATGTATGATATTTCTTTTTTTATTGTACATTTACCAATGTATATATTGTTTGATGTAGAGCTTTTCTCCCTGAGCCTCCACTGTAAATGGACCTCGTTCCAGTCAGACTTTCCTGGTAAACAAATGTAAAATAAATAAATAAAATAAATTCCTAGATACTGCCTGTTTCTTCTGAAAATACTGTAATGCTTCTTCCCTAATGAAAGATCCAGCAATATTTTGATTCATTACTCTTCATTCAATAACTTCATGTCATGCACGCCTCTAAAAGAAAAGACTTCCTAGAATCAGAAATCTCCCTTATATACCTCTTACTTTAAATTTACACTAAATTTCACATTCTAAGTACCTGGAGGTAGTTTGCTAAGTTTCTGACTCACTTATTTTCTGGAAACCCTTTTATAGCTCTCCCTTACTGCGAGGACATTCCCACAACATGAACCAGTAATCACATTCCCCACCTTCTGAAAGAAATCCCACAGATATTCACCAAAAGTTTTAGCTCTCCACACAACTTAAGGCACCCCACCTATACAAGCCTATAGCCTTATGCAGCCTGAGTACAGGGTAGCACTAGTCTATTGGAAACTAAAAGGATTACATAACCTTATTATAATTCTGCTTCTTCACATTTGCAGACATATCTTGAAGAACACAAGAAAAAAGAAACTGTCTTGCCACTGCCAGGGGGCCCAGTACCTGTAAGAGCATCCTTTAAGTTATCTGATCGCTGGAACTCTGCAGTTGCTGTATGACTCTGGCTTCTAGTCTCAAATCCTTATGACCATTTTATATTTATTTATTTATTTATTTTGTGCTGGCACCTTGGGGCCATAATTTCATAGGTAAGTGCAAGACAGTCAATCTACAGTCCATTGCAAGCCTATCTAATAAGCCATATTCAAAAGTTCTCTCTTGCTTCATGGAAGGCAATAAAAGATATTCCAAGGAAGAATTTGAGAATGCACATCCATTTTTCTACATTGACCTTGTGCTTGATATAATATAAGAAGTATCCCCCACAAGGCTCAATTCAAAATTGAACTTAAACACTATCTACAAAACACCTGGTCCTGTCCTTGTCAAGCTCCAACCTAATTCTAGCTACCTTCATCCTAAATTTACTTTCTTCTCTCATTATTGTTCTCCTCCTCTATCCTTTCTCCTCTCCATACTGCCAATACTACTACATATCTACACCCAGTTCATGTAAATATTTTTCTGCACCCAGATCTTTTTTGTTGTTACTGTTTGATACACTCAAAATCTTGTACAAAACTGTTAATTTAGTTAATTTTCACTTTGTTGTATAAATTCTTGTCATATGCCATCAGTTATGTAGGTTTCTGTCTTAAATTATTGTAATTGTAACTGGAACTTTTCTCCTCAGGCCTCCACTGAAAATGAGCCTTTGACTCAGTTGGACCGACATGGTTAACAAATAATAATGAATAAATAAAAATAAATAAATAAATTGTGGAAGTTTGTGTAAGAGGTGGGATACACAATAGGATGTGAATCTATCACACCAACATGTCTTATGTATCTGCTGTTTCATTCCTTAAACTAGATATTTGAGGAACTATTTGTTCTGCAAAGGAAGAGGGGGACAAGAAGAGATGGTACTACTGGATGGTTGGTACTAGGCATACCTTATTGGCCGATCAGTGGACAGGACTATATTGCCGTCAGACAGGAACAATTCCATACCTCTGAAACCTTCCCATACAGAGTCTTCTTCAGACAATCATCTCACTCTTTCTTTTAACTTTCTTATAATCCTTAAGTTGCATAAGCCAGACATTCTGCATTTAATGGATTGTTTACTAGGGCTAGCACTAGTAATCAGGACCTCTCTTTCTATGCTCCACTGCCATCATTAAATAATGTTAATTATAACTACTTCTCAGCCTGTTTGACAACAGAGAGTTGACTATCCTAGCTATCCTAGCTACCTTTCTGGCTTTCTGCATTTGTCTGATGGACAGAAGTGTTATAATAATATATCTGTGTCATCCTGTGTGCGCACTGGAATTAATGCTGATAGCACAATTCATTCAATATAGCTGCAGCTAGTCAAAGTCTCAGCGCAACACTATGGGGAGCCATTTGCAAAGAAACTGAACAGTGCCCTTGTCCTTAAAGACCTGGGCTATCACAAAGATCTAATACTTTGAAATGCAGGCACATTTAACGAGGCTGCCAACTTTTAAGACCGGATTTTTCATTTCTTAAACAGGCATCTGTTCTGCATTTCAAGCTCTTTTAATTCTTAGTCCTTTACCATTTGTTCTCAAAGTGAAATTTCCATTTTGTGAGTACAGAGTGAATTGAAAACCCATTGATGTTGTTTAGCATGTGCCCTCAATGTCCAGTAGCACCCATGTTAAATAGGTTCCTTATTAAATTAGCGAATGCTTAAAATAGCGAACCATTTTGTTCGAAATGGCGAAATCCCGAACGTACGAAACAGCAATGTTTTTCCCGGGGAAAAAAAAATCACTGGGCTATTTTCAGGAATTTGCCATTTCCTCCACTATGGTGGAATCTCGGAGTTGGTATATTTAAGTCGGGGGGGGGGGGGTGCACAGTGTTTTTTTTTTTTTTTTTTTATAGAGCAGCAATTTTTTTCCCTGGGAAAAAAATCGCTGTTCCGTGTGTTCTGCATTTTGCCG